>NC_057797.1:629696185-629996185 GCF_018294505.1 Triticum aestivum
GACGGCGCGACGGGTACGGGCCCGGGGCGGCGACGGGGACGGGGAGGCGACGGGGACGGGGCGGCGACGGCGACGGCGTCGATCGATCGGGACGCGCGGGCGGTGCTTCAATGGGGAAACATAGGAAGAAACAGAGGGAGAATGAAATTTTCGTAAGTGTTGTATATATAGGAGAGGCCTTTAGTACCGGTTGGAGCCACCAACCGGTACTAAAGGCCAACTTTGGCAAGGCGAAGAGGCGGGAAGACGAGGCCTTTAGTACTGGTTGGAGCCACCAACCGATACTAAAGGGTGGTCTTTAGTACCGGTTGGTGCCACCAACCGGTACTAAAGGCCTCGCGCTGCCACCCCAAAGTTTAGTCCCACCTCGCCGGGCGAAGGGCAGCCGCACTGGTTTATAAATCCAGCCGCGGCTACCACTTCGAACTCCTCTATATAGCAGGCTTGTGGGCCTAAACTCTGGGCGCTGCCCTGTGAGTCTGCTGGGCCTTTAAGGCCTGTAATTACACACCTGTGGCCTATCAGGCCCACAGGGCAGCGCCCCAATTTTTTTTATAGTTTTTTCTTTTCTGCTTTATTTTCTTCTATTTATTTTTGCGTAGTTTTTTGTATAGTTTTTTCTTTTTGTTATATTTATTTTCTTCTATTTTTTGTGAGTAGTTTTTCATCTAGTTTGCCAAAATTCAACATTTTCAGAGTTCATTTTGTAGTGATTTTCAATTTCACGGTCATTTTGTAAACGATTGAAAAATAGCAAATATTTTTTTTTTCTTTTCTGCTTTATTTTTTCTTCTATTTATTTCTGAGTAGTTTTTTCTTTTCTGCTATATTTATTTTCTTCTATTTATTTTTGAGTAGTTTTTTATATAATTTTTTTCTTTTCAGCTATAGTTTTTCTTCTTTTCTGCAAAACTTGATGGTCAAAGTCTGGAGTTATAACTTAAAAAAAAGAAATGTCGACGTGCAATTAGTTTTTTCCATAACAGAAGAAGTCCGGAGTTGTAATAAGTTATTAAAAATAAAAAAGAGGTGCAATGCTCGTTAGTTTGCTTCAAGCCTTTCGGAATAGTGTAAACTGCACTGCGCATAGCTCCGTGCAGTCTACCGTATTTCTGAAGGCTTGAAGCTAAGCAACGTGAGCATTGAGCCTCTTTTTCATCGTCTCTGCACTTAGGGCTTATAAACCGCTCCTAGTCCCTCTCACTTCGCGAGGTGGGACTAAAAAACAGCTTACGTCTGGTTCCTCCATGAACCGGTACTAAAGGTGCTCGTGGGGCCCCAACCTTACCTGACACAACCTCATTAGTACCGGTTCGTGGTACGAACCGGCACTAAATGGTGATGGTGGGGCCATAGCCTGACCGAAGGCTGACACAGCCTCTTTAGGTACAAAAAATTACAAACTTTCTGTTAGTGCCCGTAGTTTTCAATTTTGAATAGTTTAAATTTTGAATTATTTGAAATTAGTGTGAATCACTACTTTGTGAATAACTTAACTTTAAAAATCAGTAAAGGCATGAAAGAATTTGTTTGCACATAAAATTTCTTCACGTTTCAAATGCCAAAACACATAACTACCCTAACTATTACAGAGATTCCCCTCTGGGTGTGAAACATAGAAGAAAGTGATGATAGTGAAGCCGATCACATCCCAGATCTTTGGGTGTGAAACTTTTTCTTCGCGTGTGTCCCTTTGCGCCGTAACCATGGAAAATCTTCATCATTTAACGGGATGCTCGGGTCAATATTCACTGTGAATGGAGCAATTTCATCAAACTTTTCATAATCTTCTGACTTGTCTGTCTTGTCATCCACTCCCACAATGTTTCTCTTCCCAGAAAAAACTATGTGCCGCTTTGGCTCATCGTACGATGCATTCGCTTCTTTATCTTTTCTTTTTCTTGGCTTGGTAGACATGTCCTTCACATAGAAAACCTGTGCCACATCATTGGCTAGGACGAATGGTTCGTCTGCATACGCAAGATTGTTGAGATCCACTGTTGTCATTCCGTACTGCGGGTCTTCCGTTACCCCGCCTCGTGTCATATTGACCCATTTGCACCGAAACAAAGGGACCTTTAAACCACGTCGATAGTCAAGTTCCCATATGTCCTGTATATAACCATAATATGTTTCCTTTCCCGTCTTGGTTTCTGCATCAAAGCGGACACCACTGTTTTGGTTGGTGCTCTTCTTATCTTGGGCGATCGTGTAAAATGTATTACCATTTATCTCGTACCCTTTGAAAGTCATTATATTCGAAGATGGTAACTAGGACAGCAAGTACAAGTCATCTTCAATAGAGGTGTCATGCATGGTACGTGTCTGCAACCAGCTGGCGAAACTCCTGGTTTGTTCACGTGTAATCCAGTCATCAGACCGCTCCGGGTGTTTGGAGCGTAGTAAATTCTTGTGTTCATCCATATACGGAGCCACCAAGGTGGAATTCTGTAGAACTGTGTAGTGTGCTTCAGTGAGAGAATGTCCGTCCATACATATTATTTGTTCCCCTCCTAGCGTGCCTTTTCCATCCAGTCTGCCCTTATGCCGCGATTCAGGAACACCAACCGGCTTAAGGTCAGGAATAAAGTCAATACAAAACTCAATGACCTCCTCATTTTGATGGCCCTTGGAGATGCTTCCTTCTGGCCTAGCACGGTTATGAACATATTTCTTTAAGACTCCCATGAACCTCTCAAAGGGGAACATATTGTGTAGAAATATAGGACCCAAAACGTTAATCTCTTCGCATAGGTGAACTAGGACGTGCGTCATGATGTTGAAGAAGGATGGTGGGAACACCAACTCGAAACTGACAAGACATTGCACCAAATCATTCTGTAACCTTGGTATGATTTCTGGATCGATTACCTTCTGAGAGATTGCATTGAGAAATGCACATAGCTTCACAATGGCTAATCGAACGTTTTCCGGTAGAAGCCCCCTTAATGCAACCGGAAGCGGTTGCGTCATAATCACGTGGCAGTCATGAGACTTTAGGTTCTGAAATTTTTTCTCTGCCATGTTTATTATTCCCTTTATATTCGACAAGAAGCCAGACGGTACCTTAATACTGAGCAGGCATTCAAAGAAGATTTCCTTCTCTTCTTTGGTAAGAGCGTAGCTTGCATGGCCTTGATGTATGCCGTCTTCTCCGTGCATACGTTGCTGGTCCTCCTGTGCCTCAGGTGTATCTTTTGTCTTCCCATACACGCCCAAGAAGCCAAGCAGGGTCACGCAAAGATTCTTCATCACGTGCATCACGTCGATTACGGAGCAGACCTCTAGGTCTTTCCAATATGGCATGTCCCAAAATATAGATTTCTTCTTCCACATGGGTGCGCGTCCGTCAGCGTCCTTCGGAACAGGTTGTCCGCCAGGACCCTTTCCAAATATCACCTTCAAATCCTTGACCATATCATGTACATCAGCACCAGTACGGTGGCGAGGCTTCGTCCGGTGATCCGCCTCACCTTTGAAATGCTTGCCTTTCTTTCTTACGGGATGCCTGCTCGGAAGAAAACGACGATGTCCCAGGTACACATTCTTCTTACAACTATTCAAATATATACTGTCGGTATCATCCAAACAGTGCGTGCATCCGCGGTATCCCTTATTTGTCTGTCCTGAAAGGTTACTGAGAGCAGGCCAATCATTGATGGTCACGAACAACAACGCCTTTAGGTCAAATTCTTCCCCCATGTGCTCATCTCACGCACGTACACCTGTTCCATTCCACAGTTGTAAGAGTTCTTCAACTAATGGCTTAGGTACACATCAATGTCGTTGCCGGGTTGCTTAGGGCCTTGGATGAGCACTGGCATCATAATGAACTTTCGCTTCATGCATAACCAAGGAGGAAGGTTATACAAACATAGAGTCACAGGCCAGGTGCTATGGTTGCTGCTCTGCTCCCCAAAAGGATTAATGCCATCTGCGCTTAGACCAAACCATACGCTCCTTGCGTCATCTGCAAACTCCTTCCCGTACTTTCTTTCGATTTTTCTCCACTGCGACCCGTCAGCGGGTACTCTCAACTTTCCGTCTTTCTTACGGTCTTCTCTGTGCCATCGCATCACCTTGGCATGCTCTTTGTTTTGGAACAAACGTTTCAACCGTGGTAGTATAGGAGAATACCACATCACCTTGGCAGGAATCTTCTTCCTGGGGCGCTCGCCCTCGACATCACCATGCTCATCGCGGCTGATCTTATAGCGCAATGCACCACATACCGGGCAAGCGTTCAAATCCTCGTACTCACCGCGGTAGAGGATGCAATCATTAGGGCATACATGTATCTTCTGCACCTCTAACCCTAGAGGGCAGACAGCCTTCTTTGCTTCGTACGTACTCTCGGGAAATTCGTTGTCCTTTGGAAGCATATCCTTTATCATTACCAGCAACTTTCCAAATCCCTTGTCAGATACACCATTCTCTGCCTTCCATTGCAGCAATTCCAGTGTGGTGCCCAGCTTTTTCTTATCACCTACGCAATTCGGGTACAACAATTTTTTGTGATCCTCTAACATGCGCTGCAACTTCTTCTTCTCCAAATCACTTGCGCAGTTTCTCTTTGCATCGGCAATGGCCCGACCTAGATCATCAACGGGCTCATCTGATGCCTCTTCTTCAGATTCTTCCCGCATTGCCGGCTCAGCTTCTTCCCGCATTACCGGCTCAGCTTCTTCCCCCATTGTTGTATCATCGTATTCAGGAAACCCATGGCCAGGATAGCTATCGTCGTCCTCTTCTTCTTCATTGTCTTCCATCATAACCCCTCTTTCTCCATGCTTGGTCCAAACTTTATAGTGGGGCATGAAACCGGACTCAAACAGGTGGACGTGAATGGTTCTTGACGTAGAGTAATTGCGACCATTCTTACAGCCAGCACATGGACAAGGCATAAAACCATCCGCCCGCTTGTTTGCCTCAGCCGCAAGCAGAAAAGTATGCACACCCTCAACGAACTAGGGAGAGCATCGGTCATCGTACATTCATTGCCGGCTCATCTTCATTACACAACACCGAATAGACCAAATTAATACAAGTTCATACATAAAGTTCATACAACACTTAAATGCAACAAACAAATAACTCTCTAGGTAAAGCATTTAAATGCAACAACAAATGCGATCAAGATCGCAACTAAGGTAACAATTGATCCAACAGCATAATGATACCAAGCCTCACTATCGATGGCATATTTTCTAATCTTTCTAATCTTCAAGTGCATTTTCTCCATCTTGATCTTGTGATCATCGACGACATCGGCAACATGCAACTCCAATTCCATCTTCTCCCCTTCAATTATTTTCAATTTTTCTTTCAAGTACTCGTTTTCTCTTTCAACTAAATTTAACCTCTCGACAATAGGGTCGGTTGGAATTTCCGGTTCACATACCTCCTAGATAAAAATATCTATGTCAACTTGATGGGCATAATTTGTCATAAACACGAAATGCAACAAATAGTTCTAAAAGAGAATATACCACATCCGAATCATAATAAGGACGAGGGCCGACGGGGACGGATATCAAAACCATGGCACTATGTATAACAAACAACGTACGGGTAAGATAATTATTATACGAGTAACTACATATCCAAATCACACAAACATCAATTTTTTATATAAAATTTCATGAACAAGAGGCTCACCACAAGGTGGTGCCGGCGATGGGACGGTGCGGGCGATCGACGGTGGTTACGACGGAGATTTAGAAGGCACTAAGTAAACCACACCTACATATGCAAACTAAGTGTTATTTTGACCTCAAATTGCATATAAATCAAATACTACCACATATAATTCCTCCCAAATTACTAAAACCCATAATTAATCACTATATAAACCAATGCAAGAGCTAATCTAGCAGTGAGAGATGAAAGGACAAAGTTGCTAACCTTTGTGATCATTTGAATGGATGAGGGCCTACAAATCTTGACAAATTTGGGGCAAATTTTGTGATGAACTCGAGAGGAAGAAGGGAAGAACAGAGGAGAGGGAGAGGGGAAAGGGGGAAGAACAGAGTGCGGGTGGACGAAGGGTTTATATAGGACGACCTTTAGTACCGGTTCGTGCCACGAACCGGTACTAAAGGTGCTGGAAGGGCCCCACTCTGACAACATCCTGCCACCACTTTCTTTAGTACCGGTTCGTGGCACGAACCGGTGCTAAAGGTTTGCCACGAGCCGGTACTAAAGAGCTCCTCCCGCCTAGCCGTTGGAACCGGCACTAATGGACACATTAGTGCCGGTTCTGTTACAAACCGGGACTAATGTGTCTCACATTTGACCCTTTTTCTACTAGTGTGATGTTCTTGTTCAGTCATTGGTTCTGGCATCTAATCCTGAGATGTAGCAGTGTTATAATATTGACCACCACTTCTTGTCCTAATATGTCTACCTGAAATTGTATATACACGCAATCTTTCTTATGAAGTGTGATAGAATGTTTCTTACATACAGTAGTTGAAAACCTCATGTACAGCCTAGCATAAGTGAGCATTTAGAGTAATCGACTAAAATTCATGCCAATTGAGGCTCAATAATGCTTGACTGGCAGAAAATCCTAGTAGAACTCAAGGTTAGGCTGGGACCTCACTTTGCAACAGCTGGAATTTGAAAAGTTTGATGGATCAAAATTACTTTATCACAGTGTAATAAGTTGATTTGCTGAATGATCATGTGAATAAGCCCAGGAGGAAACTTAAGCTAACTAGGTGTGGCTGTGAGGCTATGATTAGCTTGAAGATAAGAGATGATGGCAAGTATGAGGTCGCCCGATTCGTCCGTGAACATACGCATCAGCTTGTCTCACCAAGTAAGAAACAATTCCTTAGATCAAACAGGGAAGTCACTAGTGAATTGAGGAGCACATTTTTCACATGTCGCAAAGCATTGATGGGCCCTTGCCAAACAAATCGCTTCATGACTGCACAAAAGGGTGGACCAGAAAATATTGGGTGCACTAAGCGTGTTTTACAGAATTATTGTCGTGATATCAACGAGATAATTAAAGATGCAGATGCACAAACAATCATTGATGCTATGCGAAGTAAGCAAAGGATCAATCCAACTTTCTTCTTTGATTATGAACAAGATAATGAGAAGAAGTTAACACACGATCTTTTGAGAGATTTTTTTAGGTTGTAATTGTTGATGTTATCATGTAGGTGTGCATTTGTGCCCAGCATAGGATGGCGTACAAGGGGAATATGGACTCACCAAGTGATCTTTAGTGAAGCTGTTTGGTTTAATTATGTAAATTAGTGAACTAAATAGTACGCTTGTAAATATATGTATATTAAGGTCATGTTAATTCCTAGATCAAGATGGCAGCATATGATGCACCTTTATTTGTTGAAATGCTTCTGTTCCAGCGATCTTTTGATGCTATGAATGACTTTTGGCAATTTGCCATCCCACACCATTTGCTAGCTTGTACTCTCTCCGTCCGAAAATACTTGTCATCAAAATGGATAGAAAGAGATGTATCTAGAATTAAAATACGTCTAGATACATCCCCTTTTATTCATTTTGACGACAAGTTTTTCCGGACGGAGGGAGTACTATTGTTTTTGTAGATCGATCTTTTGTCAAGATTTCCGCTAAATTTTTTGATCATCGAATATTTCAGATGTGAATACAGGAATGAAAAATGGGTTCATGCTCATCACATGCCAATATATTCATTATGAAATAAAATTGATGAGAGCTTACTTTAAATAAGAGCTTGCTTTAAATGTACTGAATTTTAGCATGTACCACGCTTTATTTGTTTCAGCTGGGCAACATGTCATTTTTGTGTTGATTGATCACATGTAAAGTAACAGAACAAGGCCTAAATGATGTGGTTTAAGTTTGAATAGTTCACGCTTCTTGTTTTGATTCAGATAAGATCAGCTGGGACAATGTGGATGTTGAGGATAGATGCATAGATCTGCTGTGGTTTTGCAAAGATGGGCTGTTTTCAAGGGGGGCAGATGCAAATGTACCAAGGGGGCATGTGTAAATAAGAAGTGAGCTGATCCTGTCCCTTGCATGTAGATCCAAGGCACCACATAGTCCCGTAGCATGGTATCATGTGATGGCCCGTATCACTTGATATTTTCCCTCCTCCTGTATACGTGCGGCTACGTGGTATGCGAGAAAGCCTGCAAGGGCGCTAGAATGAATGAGTTCAGATGAATGATCAATCGTAAGCCCGCTGTGCACGTGACCCTGACCCTGCATGCGTCATGCATCACCTGAACGTAACAAACAATGCTCCTATCTGAACGCAGATGGAATCGCATGTACGTACCCCCGCATGCATGATGAGCCCTTAGAAAAATATGACGAGCATATGGAGTAGAGTAGAGTTGACAGCATCATAATTTTGATTTGCCTTGGGTGGTTGACGTTGCAATCTACTCTGTTCGATGCTCATGTGCAGTGCACCCTTGCAGTCACTACGTATCGTACGTGAGCTTCGAATTTGGCGACACGTGTACGATATATATATTGTGGAGCACGATTTGCCCCTTCGTACGAAACAGAAAGCACACTTTCGATTTCTTTTTGAGATATATATGGATCACGAAGTGGCGTCGTTTCTATTATTCTGTACCCCAAAGATTCTACTTTTTGCGACGACGGAAGGGAAACGCAATACGTGTTCAATAGGTCTTTTTAAAAAAAACTTTCGATCTATTCGTCTTCAATCATCATGACAGTATAACAAACACTAGAAATAATAAAAATTGCATCCAAATACGTAGACCACCTAGCGACGACTACAAGCACTGAAGCGTGGTGAAGACGCGCCGCCGTCATCGCCCTTTCCTCGTCGGAGCCGAGCAACACTTGTTGAAAACAGAGCCCTGCCTCCGGTAAGGGCCGGGATCCACCATGACCCTAAGGCCACTAGAGACGAGACGGACCGCGGGAGGCAAAAAAACCCTAGCCTTTTCTTCCTTTCCTAGTTTTTTTTGTGGGTACCTTTTTTTGCGGGGTACCTTTCGTAGTTTGTTGGCAAGCCTAAACCTTACCAACAGGTCTGTTTCTATTTACATCCTCACATCTTCTTTTCTTGTGAAACAAAGTCATGAAGTCATGCTGCCCATTGGATGAAGAGAGGATGAAAGCTATACCACTATACAAGAATTCAAACCATCAAGTACGGCCCCACCCGTCAGCGAGGCCGGACCGAATTAATTTCGACAGGAGAAAGCTCGACCGTCAGCGAGGCCCAAGTCTTTTCGCTCCCGCCATAATTAATTTTTAAGAGCGGTGTCATGTCCACGGTCATAGCGCCATCCATGGCGAGCTACACGTAGTACTGCAGCGGTCTACAATTAATGAACCCCCCGCGAATAATTAACCGGAACACATCATCTATCTCCGTCCCGTGATGCATGATTCCGCAGTCCCCGGGCGGGGTGGGCCCGCCGTAGTACACTGCACAACTGCATTATTTATGCCTTGACAAAAGCTTGTACACCCGCCCACGCCCTCGCCGGCGAACACATACGCACGAACGCCGCCGCGTCGCCGTCGCCGGTCCTCTAATCATACGTGATCTAACAACCTTAAAAGGACCCTTTCGTTTCCTTTCCCGCCAGGCGAACCCGATCATTTAATTTTCCCTTTCGATTCCTTCCCCAGGGAAGCAGCGGCGTAAACCGACCCTGCACCAACACAGAGATGAGGAGGATCAATACCCCTATGCCTCTGCCGTCTAGACGCTTTTATATTTCTTTACGAAGGGAGTACTATGCTCTTATTCTGCGGGGACTAGCAGTATTTTTAGACTGAATTTCCGGGATTAACACCGCGTGCACACTTGCTTCTGGTTTAATAATCTTTTGGACTGTAGAAAAGAGAAGACGTTGAGAATGAACATGGCGGGCTTAATTTGTTGATCGCGTGCCACGTGGGAGCGCTCCGTGTCATGGCTTGCGGGGGGTGGAAATGGGTTAGCTTGCGAGGCCGGGGCTCCTGGGCGGATCGTCAGCGGCGCGGTTCTTGTGGCACAAGCATGCATGGCAGCATGTCGATCCGCAGCGTTGGAATCTTCCACATAAGCAGGCTAGGTAGCCAAGCTAAGCTAAGCAGCGCGGCCTACACGGGGCCGGGGGATACCGGGACAGCGACGGAGCCCGCGGCGGCCTGCGGAGCTTGCTGCTGTCAAGTGTAGTTAAGCGGAAAGAGCTGGCTAGGGCACCGCTTTCCGGCCTCCCCCACCTCCACTGTTCCCTGACATGATATGGATATATCGAGTTGTCTCTCTTCCATCGGCTCCATCCCCGCTATATAAAGAGCCGGTCGATCCAAGCCACTCTCATGGTACATAGCTCTTGCTTCTTCCAGTTAGCTCCCCGGCCGTGGTTAAGACTTGGGTTCCAAGCTAGCTAGCTGCAGGCCAGCTAATAATTATTAAGCTGGTCAGGTGGGCTGCGTAGACGGACGGACGGAGAGAGCGGGAGGGATGGGGCTGAGGGAGATAGAGTCCACATTGCCGCCGGGGTTCAGGTTCTACCCCAGCGACCAGGAGCTCGTCTGCCACTACCTCTGCAAGAAGGTGACCAACGAGCGCGCCTCGCAGGGCACGCTCGTCGAGGTCGACCTCCACGCGCGCGAGCCATGGGAGCTTCCTGGTGAGTCCAACACCTCCTTCCTCGCTAGTTCATCTCCCTCTCCCCCTCTCTCTCTCTCTCTCTGGCCATGGAGTCTGGTTTCGATCGATTCCTCTTCCCATGTCCGGTTCCCCGCCTCCTGTTTTTCCGTCTGTGTTCATTAGATCGATGCATGCTCGCTGCTATGCCAGGAAAATAGTTCTTACTAGTTGCTAGCCTAAGAGTATCGAGCCTTCCGCCAAGTGATTACGAGCATGATCTTCCGGGGCATGGCTGAAACCAGCATGGCCTTTGTTTGTTGAATATATGCAACAATTAATTATATCTCGATCGGTCATAATAATGAACAAGCAAAAAGGACTTCCTGATCAATCAGCCTTGCGAGTATTTTTGTCCCGTTTAGTAGCTTAACCCGCTAGCCAATGTCCCATATATGCTCATTAATCAATGAGTATGGAATAATCCACGATAATCACGTCCCAATAATGCATTAACTGATCAGAAGGCGCAGTGCTGTCCTCGTGAACGTCTCGATGACGACGTCCTCCGGCCCTGTCCATCTCCTCGCAACGTCACATGCGTAATAGTCACATTTCGGATTTCCGTTTCTTCGGTTTCCTCATTCATCATAGAAAAAGAGCAGTGTTTCGCTTTCCGGTAATCAATTTACGCTTTTAGTACGTATGCGCCCATCATTTTGCAAGTTGTAGCTTTGTGCTACGATTTGTGAGGCCCGGTATATACGTATGAGTTTTTCACTGACACTGTGAATTAATTGGTTGTGGTTTGGGCGCGCGCAGACGTGGCGAAGCTCACGGCCAGCGAGTGGTACTTCTTCAGCTTCAGGGACCGCAAGTACGCCACGGGGTCGCGCACCAACCGCGCCACCAAGACCGGCTACTGGAAGGCCACCGGCAAGGACCGGGAGGTGCGCAGCCCGGCCACGCGCGCCGTCGTCGGCATGAGGAAGACGCTCGTCTTCTACCAGGGCCGCGCCCCCAACGGCAGCAAGACCAGCTGGGTCATGCACGAGTTCCGCCTCGACTCGCCGCACCTGCCACCAAGGGTACGTACCAATTATATGTCACATGTACTCTTGCGGTTAGCTCCTCTTCGCTCGGCGTTTCTAATTGATCTGGATGCAATTCTGCAGGAGGACTGGGTGCTCTGCAGGGTGTTCCAGAAGCAGAAAGTGGACGGCGAGCAAGACAACGCCCGCTCCTCTTCGCCGACCTTCGCCGGCTCGTCACAGGCGGCGCAGGAGCTGCCCGTCATGGACGCGAGCAGCGACCAGATGATGGGCTCGGGCTCCGCTGGCTTCGCCCCGCCACGGCAGGAGGAGATATTCTGTGGCCCGAGCCCGCTGATGAACGCGGCGATGTGGCAGCAATACAACTCGCTTCTTCTTGACCAGTACCCGCAGGAGGAGACGGCGAGCGTCTCGCCGACGATGGGGATAGGGGCCAGAGGAGGAGCAGGAGACGAGTGCGGATTCTTCTTCAATTCGGGGTTCGAGGACATGGCTACCCTTGGGGCCATGAGGTTCCCCCAAGGGTGGAGCTGATGCCGGCCGGTCGTGCGCGTGCGCGCCTAGTGATCGTTGTGTATACGTTGTGAAGGAAAATCTAGCGATTGAATTAATTAATTCCATTGGTATTGTAGGTACGTATAGTGTGAGGTCGTTTATAATATAGATTGGTAAAAGATCGAGTGTGTATGTACCTGCATGAGACGGTTTCGTTTCAGTCCCTTGAATGATGCCATTGCCATGTATTGCAATCATAAAACTCATATGTAAATTAGTACAGCACAATAATTCAGATTTCAGTACACAGGAAACATCATTGCGTTGTTCCTATGGAAGATACGTAGATAGTACTTTGTGTTTTTTCTCTCTTCTCCTTTTCTAACTGGAGATACTACGTGCTCTTCTGCAGGAGAACATGTTCCTAGTGGGTGTGTGGATTATCTGATCTGTTTCTCCTTTATTTCAAGTTTCCTGAGATGAATATGCGTGTGGAAGCATTCCATAAGTACTTAGCAGTACGATCGTGCATGATATGCAGTCAAGATTGCAAATATACTGCTTGGTCTTTTCCAAACAAGCAAAAAAGAAAGAATGGAAGAACTTGGTTTGCTGGTACATATGCATGTTCTACGGTGCCAGAGAAGAACATGAGGTGTGGTGGGGTAGAAAGATGGCAGGGGCGGCGGCAGTACGACGGTAAGGCCATAGGAGGGTGGCGGGAGCAGGTGGTCCAGCCGGCGTTGGAGGAAGGCCCGCGCGGGGGGAGATCGTGCACTGCTGGATTTGGTCGTGGAAAGGAAACGGCTAGAGGTAGAAGAAGACCATCCAACCGTCCATTGTTCATCCAACCGTTCAGATTTTCGACTGGCACTTGGTTTCTTTTCATGCACCTGAGGGATAGATAGGCCGTAGGCGGGCCTCTACATATGGCTTATCTTCTCGAAGTAAAGGAAAAAAGAAGAATGGAAGAACTTACTGGTACGTATGCATGTTCTGTTCTGCGTCACGTCCACTTCAAAGCTCGCGCATTTCGGAAGTTAGCCAAGGTTGATCCGCGCCATGTGAGCGCAATGGCCATTGGCCAATAGGGGTGTGTTGCTTGCCAGTGGCAACTCCCGGTTAAGTTCCAAACGGAGCTTGGATTTTGCAGGGACAAACATGCATGTCAAGTGAGAATCAATCTGCTGGCCCGCAAGTAGCGAGCTAGCTAGCTAGCTAGCTACTACCGATACGTACCCCTGTAATAATCGATCTCGTTTTCTCGGAAAACTGGCAGCGATCTCTGCCGCGGCACGTCCTCGTCAGGCCGAACTGCCGAGCAATCATGCAGTGGAATCTTGTGCGTTTTCTATGTGTATGCGCAGAACCAGCATGCTTCATAATTCTCTTCGCAGGTTGTCATCTATACCTGTTAGACTGAGGAACGTAGGCCAAGTTGGCGAGACATATTATCTGCGCCAACACTGATGGGATCGAGATCGGGTATGCGCAGGACACATGTACGCAGTGGCGTATGGGCGTTTCGAGGTGCACGTACGCCCTCTAACCTCCATACGCTTTACCCGGTCGTCCTTGTTCCTCAATGTACAAGAGGATGGCACATGACATACCCTCCTTGGCCAACAAACCGTCCTACGTAAAGCATGTCGATTTATACACGTTTCGTCACAAAGGCGAATAATCAAGTGTGCTAAAAAAGATGTACTGTAGATTGTAAAAAAATGTGTACTGTACATTAACTGTACATGGCGTATGCATTATGTTTGTACGCAGTGGCCTAGGACGGCCCAGCTGAGAAAGAAAATCTCGCCACAAATACAATATACCAACATACTAGTATAGAAATTGGCAGAAGCACATTGCAATGCGTTTTAAAAATCAAATGTCAAGTCTTATTTGCACAATGACTTCCCGACCGTCTATTACAACAAGGTTTGCCCTGCTCTGATGAAGGAGGGACGATGACGGTGACACGCTTTAACTTGCTACAGTGATTATAGTCGTCGCTAGATGGTCTACGGACTTGAATGCAACTTTTACTTTAAGGGTTTCTTGTACTGCCCTTGACAGATGATGAAAAATCAAAAAAAATCCTCGAAAAGAAAGTCAATAATAAATCTACAAGAATATACCAAAATAAAAGAAGATTGATTTATCAATTGTCAATTGAAATGAATCCATAATAATCAATCAGCCCAATTTATCAATTCTTATTTTCGGAAAACTTAAATCCATGCTCTAAGTTAAGCTTGTTCGAACCTTGAAAACAAAAAGAATATCTTTTCTTATTACGAAAAGAAGGAACATCACTTTGAATTAAACGAGATCTTAAACAAAATGAGATAAAAAAACCATCTTCGAGACAAAAATCATACTTTAAATCAAACTTTTCCGTGCCTGTGCGAGCATCGCTAGCACCGGCCGGCCAGACGCCTCACCTAGTGCGCGAGTTCACCTGCGACCTGTTTGACAAGCGTGACACCGCCTCACTGCTCGCTGCCTAGATAGTGTAGGAGGAACCGGCGAATCATGATCCGAGCGCTCCCGCTCTAATGTACTAATACCTCGTATAATTTTAACTATACCTCTGTGCTGATTTACAAGTTTTCTCATATTTTGGGTCATGACTATAATTTTAACTACTTCCTCCGTTCACTTTTGTAAGTCATTTCAGACAACTTAAAATGGACTGTTTTATACTCCCTCCGTTTTTATTTACTCTGCATATTAGAGTTGACTGAAGTCAAACTTCGTAAAGTTTGACCAAGTTTATAGAAAACAATATAGACATTTATCATAATAAATCTATACGATGTGAAAGTACATTTAATAATAAATCTAATGTTGTTGATTTGTTATTGTATATCTTAATATTTTTGTATATAAACTTGATCAAAGTTTGTAAAGCTTGACTTTGACCAAAGCTAATATACGAACTAAATAAAAACGGAGGGAGTACATTGTCTGAAATATCTTCAAGATCTTATAAAAGTGAACAGAGGAAGTAATAGAATATAAGGTATACTTAGCCAAAATAATATTATTGCAAACTACATTTAAATGCAAATCCAACAATTTTTTTGATGATATGCATTAATATTTTGCTAGTCAAATATATGGTCAAAGTTTAACCCAAAATACAACCATGACTAATAAATTAAGACGGAGGTAGTAGTCAGTTGCACTGTTCGCCAATCTGGAGAACACGTTAGCAGATGTGCACCATAGGAGAGGAAACTCACGAGAGACCTCCTAATCTGCGCCTTCTGTGTCGGTTAAGGGTTCTAGCGCCCATGCGCCCGCAGATATCGGTCGGCACATCACACGGCGACACAATTGCTCACCGGTGTGCTCCTGGTTCACTGTTGACTGGTTGATAGTTGACTAGCAAACCATTGACTTTTGAAAAAAATCACAAAAAATCAAAAACAGTTTTGTGAATTCAAAAAGTTCACTAATTCGGAAAAAGTTTGAGTATTTGAAAAAGGTCATCGATTTTGAAAAAGAAGACCATGACTTCCCAAAAACTTTGCGGATTTGAAAAAATATCATTGATTTTGAAAAAAATCATGGGTTCGAAAAAGTTAATGGATTTGGAAAATGTACACCAATTTAAGAAAAGTTCACGAATTTGAAAAAAAAATTGCAGCTTTTGAAAGAAGATAGTAAATTTGGAAATGTTTGTGAATCTGAATATATTCATGCATTTGAAAAAAAAATCTCGCGGGAATGAAAAAAAAGTTCATGTGTTTAAAAAGGTTCGTGAATTTGTAGAAAGTTTTGATGTTCGAAAAAGTCTGTGCATATAAAAAGGAAAAAAAAAGCCAACAGCGATAACAAAATAAAAGAAGAATTAACAAATAAAAATAAAAGAAAAGAATTATAAAGAAAAAATAACCCAAACTAAAACTAATTGAGGAAAAACAAAAACACCGGTTAGAAGCTTCCCAAAACTGACCTGGGAAGTTAATTTTTTTAGGCAAACCGACCTGGGTAGCTGCTCAAAGCTTCACAAAACCGGGAGAGCTTCCCGGAAAAAATGGTCTGATGAGCCGGCCCAATGCGATGGAATGGTATAGAGACACCACTATTTGAGGAGTATTCTTCGCAAAGATCACTCCCACCTCTTTACGTTGTAACAAGTGACGTGCTGCATGTGCGCCACTTGTCGTAATCTGGGTGTTTTTCCTTTTTCGTAGATTCGTTTATTTAAAACATTTTATATCTTAAACCGTGCATTCAAATCTTGAACCGTTTTCATCGTTGGATTCCTCGCGTCAAGATCTTCAAAACTAGATCACATATTGATAGGTTTTGACGAACTTTTATTCACGAAAAAACCCAAGCCGGGAGCTGATACGTCTCCAACGTATTTATAATTTTTGATTGTTCTATGCTATTATATTATCTATTTTGGATGTTTATGGGCTTTATTATACACTTTTATATTATTTTTGGGACTAACCTATTAACTCAGAGCCCAGTGCCAGTTTCTGTTTTTCCCTTGTCTTTAGAGTATCACAAAAAAGGAAAATCAAACGGAATCCAATTGACCTGAAACTTCACAAAACTTATTTTTGGACCAGAAAAAGCCCACGGAGTATCGGAGTTGGACCAGGAGAGTCCCGGGCTGCCCACGAGGGTGGGAGGCGCGCCCACCCCCCTGCCTCGTGGACAGCCCGGAGATCCACCGACGTACTTCTTCCTCCCATATATACCCATATACCCTAAAAACTTCGAGGAGCACAATAGATCGAGAGTTCCGCCGCCAGAAGCCTTCGTAGCCACGGAAAACCAATCTAGACCCGTTTCGGCACCCTGCCGGAGGGGGAATCCCTCTCCGGTGGCCATCTTCATCATCTCGGCGCTCTCCATGACGAGGAGGGAGTAGTTCTTCCTCGGGGCTGAGGGTATGTACCAGTACCTATGTGTTTGATCTCTCTCTCGTGTTCTTGAGGTGGTACGATCTTGATGTATCGCGAGCTTTGCTATTATAGTTGGATGTTATGATGTTTCTCCCCCTCTACTCTCTTGTAATGGATTAAGTTTTCCCTTTGAAGTTATCTTATCAGATTGAGTCTTTAAGGATTTGAGAACACTTGATGTATGTCTTGCGTGGGATACCTGTGATGACAATGGGGTATTCTATTGATCCACTTGATGTATGTTTTGGTGATCAACTTGCGGGTTCCGCCCATGAACCTATGCATAGGGGTTGGCACACGTTTTCATCTTGACTCTCCGATAGAACTTTGGGGCACTCTTTGATGTTCTATGTGTTGGTTGAATAGATGAATCTAAGATTGTGTGATGCATATCGTATAATCATACCCACGGATACTTGAGGTGACATTGGAGTATCTAGGTGACATTAGGGTTTTGGTTGATTTGTGTCTTAAGGTGTTATTCTAGTACGAACTCTAGGGCTGTTTGTGACACTTATATGAATATCCCAACAGATTGATGGGAAAGAATAACTTTGAGGTGGTTTCGTACCCTACCATAATCTTTTCGTTTGATCTCCGCTATTAGTGACTTTGGAGTGACTCTTTGTTGCATGTTAAGGGATAGTTATGTGATCCAATTATGTTATTATTGTTGAGAGAACTTGCACTAGTGAAAGTATGAACCCTAGGCCTTGTTTCCTAGCGTTTCAATACCGTTTGTGCTCACTTTTATCATTAGTTACCTTACTGTTTTTATATTTTCATATTACAAAAACCTTTATCTACCAGCCATATACCACTTGTATCACCATCTCTTCACCGAACTAGTGCACCTATACAATTTACCATTGTATTGGGTGTGTTGGGGACACAAGAGACTCTTTGTTATTTGGTTGCAGGGCTACTGGAGAGAGACCATATTCATCCTACGCCTCCTATGGATTGATAAACCTTAGGTCATCCACTTGAGGGAAATTTGCTACTGTCCTACAAACCTCTGCACTTGGAGGCCCAACAACGTCTACAAGAAGAAGGTTGTGTAGTAGACATCAAGCTCTTTTCTGGCACCGTTGCCGGGGAGGTGAGCACTTGAAGGTATATCTTAAGATCTTGCAATAGAATCTTTTTGTTTCTTATTTTAGCACTAGTTTAGTTTATAAAAGAAAACTAAAAAAGAATATGGGATTGAGTTTGCCTCATACGCTTCATCTTTTTAATATCTTTCGTGAGTATGATGGAAAGGAAATTGCGCCAAAGTGTTAGAAGAAGAATGCATTAAAATGTTTGGCACTAAATCTTTGAATGATGAGCATGATTGCAATGTTGTTAGTATGAATTCCTTGAATATCCATGATGTTAATGATATGCAAAGCCACAAGCTTGGGGAAGCTATGTTTGATGAAGATGATTTTTTTTGTCCCCCAAGTTTTGATGAGCAAATTTATTATGATGAAAGCATGCCCCCTATTTATGATGATTATAATTATGAAAGTGGATTTTGAGAGGTCATGACTTTATTTAGTAATGATTACACTATCTTGGAAGAGGTTTCAATCGATTATGATGAGAATAAAGTTGCTACTTATGATGATTATTGTGTTGATACTTATACTATAAAGAGTAGTGATTATATTTATAAAACTGTCATTATTATGGTTACCCCTTTTCTGAACATTACTCTTTTAATGTGGAAACAATTTATAGTATTCGAGTTTCTTATGATACTCCCACTATTCCGAATGAGAAGAATTTTGCTTATGTGGAGAGTAATAAAATTTCTATGCTTGTAGATCATGAAAAGAATGCTTTAGGTGCTGGTTATATTGTTGAATTCATTCATGATGCTACTGAAAATTATTATGAGGTAGAAACATATGCTTGTAGGAGTTGCAATAATATCAAGTTTCCTCTCTATGTGTTGAAAATTTTGAAGTTATGCTTGTTTTGCCTTCCTATGCTAGATGATTATTGTTCCGATAAGTTGTTTGCTCACAAAATCCCAATGCATAGGAAGTGGGTTAGACTTAAATGTGCTAGTCATATTATTCATGATGCTCTCTTTATTTTTCAATTCTTATCTTTGATGTGAGCATCATTGAAATCATCATGTCTAGCTAGGGGCGTTAAATGATAGCGCTTGTTGGGAGGCAACCCAATTTTATTTTTGTTCCTTGCTTTTTACTCTTGTTTAGTAATAAATAATTCATCTAGCCTCTGTTTAGATGTGGTTTTATGTTTAATTTAGTGTTTGTGCCAAGTAGAACTTTTGGGAAGACTTGGGTGAAGTCTTTATGATCATGCTGTAAAAAAACAGAAACTTTAGCGCTCATGAGATTTGCTGCCATTTTTTATGAGAGAGTGCTATTTAGTTAATTCTTTTTTCAGATGATTAATAAATAAATTACTCAGGTCCACCAATTTATTTGAGAATTCTATGAGTTCCATAAGTATATGTTTGATTCAGATTACTACAGACTGTTCTGTTATTGATAGATTCTGTTTTATATGTGTTGTTTACTTATTTTGATGAATCTATGAGTAGTATCGGAGGGTATGAACCATACATAAGTTGAAATACAGTACATATTACACCAATATGAATTTATAATGAGTTCACAACAGTACCTAAGTGGTGATTTATTTTCTTACACTAACGGAGCTTACGAGTTTTCTGTTAAGTTTTGTGTTGTGAAGTTTTCAAGTTTTGGGTGAAGATTCGATGGACTATGGAATAAGGAGTGGCAAGAGCCTAAGCTTGGGGATGCCCAAGGCACCCCAAGGTAATATTCAAGGACAACCAAGAGCCTAAGCTTGGGGATGCCCCGAAAGGCATCCCCTCTTTCGTCTTCGTCTATCGGTAACTTTACTTGGAGCTATATTTTTATTTACCACATGATATGTGTTTTGCTTGGAGCGTCATTTTATTTTATTTAGTTTTGCTTGCTGTTTGAATAAAATACCAAGATATAAAATTCTTAAATGTTAGAGAGTCTTCACATAGTTGCATAATTATTCGACTACTCATTGATCTTCACTTATATCTTTCGGAGTAGTTTGTCATTTGCTCTAGTGCTTCACTTATATCCTTTTAGAGCACGGTGGTGGTTTTATTTTATAGAAATAGATGAACACTCATGCTTCACTTATATTATTTTGAGAGTCTTTAGAACAGCATGGTAGTTTGCTTTGGCTATGAAACTAGTCCTAATATGATGGACATCTAAGAGGGATATAATAAAAACTTTCATATAAGTGCATTGAATACTAAGAAAAGTTTGATACTTGATGATTGTTTTGAGATATGGAGATAGTGATATCAAAGTTGTGCTAGTTGGGTAGTTGTGAATTTGAGGAATACTTGTGTTGAAGTTTGCAAGTCCCGTAGCATCCACGTATGGTAAACGTCGTGTAACAAATTTGAAACATGAGGTGTTATTTGATTGTCTTCCTTATGAGTGGCGGTCGGGGACGAGCGATGGTCTTTTCCTACCAATCTATCCCCCTAGGAGCATGCACGTAATGCTTGGTTTTTGATGACTTGTAGATTTTTGCAATAAGTATGTGAGTTCTTTATGACTAATGTTGAGTCCATGGATTATACGCACTCTTACCATTCCATCATTGCTAGCCTCTTCGATACCGTGCATTGCCCTTTCTCACATTGAGAGTTGGTGCAAACTTCGCCGGTGCATCCAAACCCCGTGATATGATACGCTCTGTCACACATAAACCTCCTTATATCTTCCTTAAAACAGCCACCATACCTACCTATTATGGCACTTCCATAGCCATTCCGAGATATATTGCCATGCAACTTTCCACCATTCCGTTTATTATGACACACATCATCATTGTCATATTGCTTTGCATGATCATGTAGTTGACATCGTATTTGTGACAAAGCCACCGTTCATAATTTTTCATACATGTCACACTTGATTCATCGCAATCCTGGTACACCGCCGGAGGCATTCATATAGAGTCATATCTTGTTCTAAGTATCGAGTTGTAATTCTTGAGTTGTAAGTAAATAGAAGTGTGATGACATCATTCATAGAGTATTTTCCCCCCAAAAAAAGAAAGGCCAAAAAAAGGGGGGCCAAATAAAAAAGAAAGGCCAAATAAAAAAGGAAATGCCAAATAAGAAAATAAAAAAAAAATAAAAGGGACAATCCTACTATCATTTTTCCACACTTGTGTTTCAAAGTAGCACCATGATCTTTATGATAGAGAGTCTCTTGTTTTGTCACTTTCATATACTAGTGGGAATTTTTCATTATAGAACTTGGCTTGTATATGCCCTAGGTCTTCGTGAGCAAGCAAGTTGGATGCACACCCACATAGTTTCTTTTGTTGAGCTTTCATACATTTATAGCTCTAGTGCATCCGTTGCATGGCAATCCCTACTCCTTGCATTGACATCAATTGATGGGCATCTCCCTAGCCCATTGATTAGCCACGTCGATGTAAGACTTTCTCCTTTCTGTCTTCTCCACATAACCCCCTCATTATATTCTATTCCACCCATAGTGCTATATCCATGGCTCACGCTCATGTATTGCGTGAAAGTTGAAAAAAGTTTGAGATTACTAAAGTATGAAACAATTGCTTGGCTTGTCATCGGGGTTGTGCATGATGAGAGCATTCTTGTGTGACGAAAATGGAGCATGACCAAACTATATGATTTTGTAGGGATGAACTTTCTTCGGCCATGTTATTTTGAGAAGACATGATTGCTTAGTTAGTATGATTGAAGTATTATTATTTTTATGTCAATATTAAACTTTTGTCTTGAATATTATGGATCTGAATATTCTTGCTACAATAAAGAGAAATACATGATGAATATGTTAGGTAGCATTCCACATCAAAAATTCTGTTTTTTACCATTTACCTACTCGAGGACGAGGAGGAATTAAGCTTGGGGATGCTGATACGTCTCCAACGTATCTATAATTTTTGATTGTTCCATGTTATTATATTATCTATTTTGGATGTTTATGGGCTTTATTATACACTTTTATATTATTGTTGGGACTAACATATCAACCCAGAGCCCAGTGCCAGTTTCTGTTTTTTCCTTGTTTTAGAGTATCACAGAAAAGGAAAATCAAACGGAGTCCAATTGACCTGAAACTTCACGGAACTTATTTTTGGACCAGAAGAAGCCCACGGAGTATCGGAGTAGGACCAGGAGAGTCCTGGGCTGCCCACGAGGGTGGGGGGCGCGCCCACCCCCCTGGGCGCGCCCCCTGCCTCGTGGATAGCCCGGAGGTCCACCGACGTACTTCTTCCTCCCATATATACACATATACCCTAAAAACTTCGAGGAGCACAATAGATCGGGAGTTCCGCTGCCAGAAGCCTCCGCAGCCACCGAAAATCAATCTAGACCCGTTCCGGCACCCTACCGGAGGGGGAATCCCTCTCCGGTGGCCATCTTCATCATCCCGGCACTCTCCATGACAAGGAGGGAGTAGTTCTCCCTCGGGGCTGAGGGTATGTACCAGTAGCTATGTGTTTGATCTCTCTCTCTCTCTCTCTCTCTCTCGTGTTCTTGAGGTGGTACGATCTTGATGTATCGCGAGCTTTGCTATTATAGTTGGATCTTATGATGTTTCTCCCCCTCTACTCTCTTGTAATGGATTGAGTTTTCCTTTTGAAGTTATCTTATCGGATTGAGTCTTTAAGGATTTGAGAACACTTGATGTATGTCTTGCTTGGGATACCTGTGGTGACAATGGGGTATTCTATTGATCCACTTGATGTATATTTTGGTGATCAACTTGCGGGTTCCGCCCATGAACCTATGCATAGGGGTTGACACATGTTTTCATCTTGACTCTCCGGTAGAAACTTTGGTGCACTCTTTGATGTTCTATGTGTTGGTTGAATAGATGAATCTGAGATTGTGTGATGCATATCGTATAACCATACCCATGGATACTTGAGGTGACATTGGAGTATCTAGGTGACATTAGGATTTTGGTTGATTTGTGTCTTAAGGTGTTATTCTAGTGCGAACTCTAGGGCTGTTTGTGACACTTATAGGAATAGCCCGACGGATTGATCGGAAAGAATAACTTTGAGGTGGTTTCGTACCCTACCATAATCTCTTCGTTTGCTCTCCGCTATTAGTGACTTTGGAGTGACTCTTTGTTGCATGTTGAGGGATAGTTATGTGATCCAATTATGTTATTATTTAACTTATGTCTGTACTCAGATATTGTTGCTTCCGCTGACTCAGATATTGTTGCTTCCGCTGACTCGTCTATGATCGAGCTCTTGTATTCGAGCCCTCGAGGCCCCTGGCTTGTAATATGATGCTTGTATGACTTATTTTATTTGTAGAGTTGTGTTGTGATATCTTCCCGTGAGTCCCTGATCTTGATCGTACACGTTTGCGTGTATGATTAGTGTACGATTAAATCGGGGGCGTCACAAGTTGGTATTAGAGCCGACTGCCTGTAGGAATCCCCTTTCCAAACTCCTGGGCCGAAGTTGAGTCTAGTCGATGAAAACTGTTTTACTAACATGGCTGTGCGGCCCATGGGCCCACGTCGCCATTGGGTGGTATTAGGATCTTTTACTCCTCGATCTTTACTCTAGGACTCTAATCTCTTCCCTATTCGGGTTAAATGATTTTGCAAAAAGGACTAACTTTTCTCGAAAGACTTTCTCCCGGAGAGCCCCTCACTCTAGATGATCGCTTGCTGCACCAGACGATTCGGAAGATACTCTCCGAGGTTTTCCCGAGACCCTTGTGCCCACCGCCCTTGCAAATTCCCTACCACTATTATATTATTATGGATAACTACATACACTTGTCCTTTCAATCCCATTGATCTTCTTATTACAAGATACCTCGAAAATTCTCTCTATTGTTCCGAGAATACCTTGTGCCTACTGCCTTCCAGTTCATTACCCACATGATCACCCCAACGGATAATTCCTCGCACTTACCGAGTATCCGCCCATCCCCAGTTGTTTATATGTTTCACTAAGTTCTTCGAAATAATATTCAATATTCTGAAAATCCTTAGCAGCTTATTGCTCTTGAAATTCTTGCTTGCTTGCATTATGGTTAATCCCATAAGTATAGTAATCTTATGGGCAACCTTTGTTACTATCATTTTGAGTACATTGATTCAATATGTTGCAAATGCTCGCAATCCTCAATCAGATCCTAGGATTCATCCTTTCGGCTTAGACATCGCCTTAAACATGAGCTGGATCTCAACCAATCAAATTGATGTCGATTTTACCCCTAAGCTTACTCAAATTATCCCTCCTTAATCAGAGTGTTTGCTTCTGATCCTTTGATTTGAAAATCATAATCCCTTTGCATTTGAGCTCTAGATTAGTCAGTGTTTCTATAATTCAAAGCCCTTGCTTTGTTTTGTCCTCTGATCGTGTACCGATACTCACATCAGCTCCATTTTGGACCGGCAAATCCTTTGTTGGGTTTTATCCAACAACGTCCTTCATACTCAATAACCTTGTGGGCCTTCTCTCAGATACATAATGTGACGCCCTCGATTCAATCGTACACTAATCATACACGCAAATGTGTACGATCAAGATCAAGGACTCACGGGAAGATATCACAACACAACTCTAGACACAAATTAAAATAATACAAGCTTTATATTACAAGCCAGGGGCCTCGAGGGCTCGAATACCTCAGCTTGAATACAAATGAGACAGCGGAAGTAACAATATCTGAGTACAGACACGAGTTAAACAAGTTTGCCTTAAGAAGGCTAGCACAAAAGCAACATCGATCGAAAAGGCAAGGCCTCCTGCCTGGGAGCCTCCTAACTACTCTTGGTCGTCGGCGTCCGTCACGTGGTAGTAGGCACCCTCGGGGTAGAAGCAGTCGTCAAAGGCGGCATCTGGCTCCTGGACTCCACCATCTGGTTGCAACAACCAGAAAGAAGAAAGAAGGGGGAAAAGGGGGAGCAAAGCAACCGTGAGTACTCATCCAAAGTACTCGCAAGCAAGGATCTACACTACATATGCAACATTATCAAAGGAAGGCTATATATGTGGACTGGGCTGCAGAAATGCCAGAATAGAGAGAAGGCCTAGTCCTATCGAAGACTAGCATCTTCTCGAACCCACCATCTTGCAGCAACAGGAGGGAGTAGAGTAGCATAAAGTAAGTAGCAGTGGTGTTATCAACCTCGGCCGGAGATCCTTTCTCGACTCCCTGCGAGAAAGAAATCCCAGAGCCATACTATCCAATTATCATCACAATCAAAACCTCATCTCCATCCAGTTCTCATCACAAGTATCCAGTTCTAGTTGTATCGATCGGGATACAACTCCAAGTGTCCGTTACCGTAGGACAGGCTATGCATAGATTAGTTCTTCCCTGCAGGGGTGCACCAACTTACCCACCACGCTCGCTTAACTCCGGCCGGACACACTTTCCAGGGTCATGCCCGGCCTCGGCCAAACAATACGCCACAACCTGACCTAGACTTAACAGAGAGGTCAGCACGCCGGACTAAACCTATGCCCCCAGGGGTCATGGGCCATCTCCCCGGAAACTCCTGCACATTGCGTACGCGGCCGGTGAGCAGACCTAGCTACCTCCTTCAACAAGGCAGGCGCTTGCGCAGTCCAACCCGGCGCGCGCCACTCAGTCGCTGACGTCTATTAAGCTTCGGCTGATGTATACGACGCAGAACGCCCATACTATGCCCACGTGATGGTTAGTGCTATCAGGCCAGAGGCCCCTCGGATCAAATATCCAAATCGTAGTGGATTAGGAACGCGCGGTAACAAGCAGAGACTCACGAAAGAGGTGACCCCGTTGCCCCGTCTCGAGGACTTGCGGCAAGGGCTAAGAATGCCCGGCCACGCCTCGTAATTATCTCACGGGCACCTTCCAGGTCAACCCGTCTCCACATCACTTTCCAAGTAACAGTTGTGAAGTCCAAGTATCCGTGTGTCCAAACATCAAGAGGAAAACCCAAGGAATCACCCCCGGTGGGTTCCACTCAATGTAGTCATCAAGGTGAACGTAGAGGAATCACCCTCGAGGTTCACACTTGAGGGGTTGCACGACAGAGCCGTATCGGAAGTGGTTAAGGAGGAAATCACCCTCGATGACCTCGACCGAATAGCTACACTACAGGTTAACATCAGAAGTGTTGTAGAGGTCTCACCCTCGGCACTCGATAGTAACCCAACAGTGTCGAGCAACTAAGGGGAAAGTGAGGTGCGGTGCCGGGGCCTGGTCTTCAATCCCGTTGATCGGGTCTTCAAGTATTAAAGCAGGGGCAACAAGGACAAGGTGGGGGTCACTGATGGATCACTAACCAACCTATACTAAGCAGTTTAGGATAAGCAGGTAAGGTACAACAGTAGATACAAAAGCAGGCTATGCATCAGAATAGGAGCAAACAATAACAGTAGCAAAATCTAATGCAAGCATGAGAGAATGGAATGGGCGATATCGGGATGATCAAAGGGGGGGGGCTTGCCTGGTTGCTCTGGCAAGGAGGGGTCATCGTCGACGTAGTCGATCACAGGGGCGGCATCGGTCTCGGGGTCTATCGGAGAGAAGAGGGGGAAGAAACAGTAAATATAAAGCAAAGAATCATCACAAAGCATAATGTGGCAATATGTTGTGCCGGGAGTGACCTAACGTATGGCTACACGATATAGGTGAAGGGGGAATTCAACCGGGAATGTTTTCCCGGTTCCGGACCTGTGTCAGACAGATGACCGGAGGGGGAATGTCCCAAGTTCAGCATGCTAGGGGCATGTTACAGATGAACGGACCGCGTATTCGGATTTGTTGGATTTTTCTGAGCAACTTTCATATAGAAAACATTTTCATCCGAGTTATAGATTATTTTATATGAATTTTCTAAGTTTTAAACATATTCTGGAATTATTTATATTAACAGAAAAGGAAAATGATGTCAGCATGACGTAGGAGTGACGTCAGCAGTCAACAGTCCGGTTGACTGGTCAAAACTGACACGGGGGACCCACCTGTCAGCCTCTGTTACTTAACAGAGCTTATTTTAACTAAACTAAGGTTAATTAGCTGATGGGCCCCACATGTTAGTGGCTAATTAGCTAAACTAATTACTTTTAATTATAAAAACCATTTTATTTATTAATTAAGCGGTGGGTCCGGTTCGTCAGTGGCACTGTACCGCCATGTCAGCGTGTTGACTGGGTCAACCCAGTCAACAGGGCCCCTATGGCCCACTGGCAGTGAGCCAGGGTCGGGCCCGCCCAGCCACGTCGGCAGCGTCCGGCGTCTCACCGCCGGCGATGCTAGAACGCGGCGGAGCCGCTCGGGCCTCGTCGGAAACGCGCTAGGGGCGGCCGTTTCGCGTGCGGTTGGCACCGTTCAAACGCGCACACGACGCCGTGTCGGGTGGTGGTGGTGGCTCGCCCGGGGACGGCCGGAATAACCAACGGCGGCGAGCACGGGCGGCGGAGGCGTTCGGAGTCACGTCGGAAATGGGCTAGGGGGCACGAGAGGGCGAGAGGAAGGGCTGGTCGGGCTCCTGGGAACACCAGGAGCACGATGGAGGGCTCGGACGGGGGCCACGGCAGCGGTGGCCACGACGGTGATGGAGCAGGGCGACGGTGAGCTACGGCGGTTGCGGCGAGCGAGCTAGAGAAGGGGGCGGCCTACGTGAGAGAAGGGAGAGGGGGAGGAGCTCACCGAGTGGCTAAGGAAAGCCGGTGACAGATTAGGAGCAGCAGAGCGTGGCCGGAGTTGGAGGAGATCAACGGCGGCCGAGGCGGAAGGGGGTGGCTCGATCCGCACATTGTGGAGCTCCCCGACTCCCGTTCGTGGATGGAGACGAAGCAGACGACGTTGACGGAGACGAGGGACACGGCGGTGAGGCGAACAGGGTTCGGTGGCCGCGGGGACGGGCGAGGCACGGCGGCGACCGCGTCGTGGAGGTGGAGGAAAGGGGATCTGGGGAGAACCCAGAGGGGAGTGGGCGACAGAGGAGAGCAGGGGAGTGAGTGGGGCGCAGGGGAGATGACCGAGGCGTCGGGGGCGTGGAGGCCTTATCCTCCCCCTCATCATCGACGGCGAGGCGGTCCGGGGCGACCGAGCCCCTGTCGAGACGGGGTCGGTCGAACAGGGAAGGCGACCCGGGGTAAGGTGGGCCGGCCAGTGTAATGGGCTAAAGCCCAGGGAGGCAGGGGGCTCTGGGCTGGCTCGGGTAGGTTAGGTGGGCCGGTCCAGGCGGGTTGGGTCCAGGGGGGGTTGTTCTCTCTCTCTCTCTCTTTTCTTGGCTTTCCCTTTTTTTTTAACTTCAGAAAGCAAAATAGTTTTATAAAAAACCAATCTTGCACCTAAAATACCATTTTAACTTAGGCCATTGCTACAATTAACTTGGCACCAAAATAAAGTAATTTTTTTTTATTTTTATAACTTAACAAGCATTTAATTTATTTGCTTTAGCTACTGTTTTAAAGTGGTTTAGGGCATTTGGACATTCTGGAAAAATGTTAGTTCACCTCCTATATTAACAAGTGATTATTGGACACAAGATGAACATTTTAGTTTTCATGTTTGAGAAGTTTTGTATTTCGACATTAACTTGGATTGGAATTTGAATTGGTTTGAAAGCAAATGAGGACTAGCAACAGTAAGAGTGATGACATGGCACCATCAGCAGGGGATTACTGTAGCATGATCCTCGGGGTGTTACACATAATGTCTTTGGTAAATTGTATCCTCTGCTTTCTCAACCATGCTCAGCTTTCGAGCTGGTGGTATTTACTATTGAAGCTTGTGGTATATATTTCCATGATACCCTGATGGGTTGAACCTATGCCTTCCTTAATATGTGTGAACTCGAAAGTTTTCACGAGTCATACACTTCTGGTATTTTGCCAGATAAAATTTCAACACTACAACTTCTTCGAAAGTGAGAAGTGAATGAAAGGTTATGCATTGGAGAAGTGGGAGTTGACCTTGAACTTTGTGTTCATGCCCATGGACACGATGTAGATCTTATCATTAAAGCTTCTCTTAAAATTAATTATTCCTTTGGTATAAGTTCATCTTATATCTGGGATCTGGCCTTTTGCAATCGTGGTTCCGACCATGTTCTCCTTTAAATACCATTTCGCGTGCAAGTTTAAGCACTTGTCTTCTGTAGAGCAATACCCCAGTCCAACCTCTACTTTGATTCGTCGCCGAGTATTACCCCGTCTGGTATCTCGAGATTATCACGGAACTGCATAACTTCTTATGAGTTCTTCTTCAAGTATTATTTCACACTGATTCCAAAATTTTCCCCGGATTCTGAGTTGTTAGACACTCAAGGACACCGATAGTGAATCAAGTCTGTACTCCGATTCAATAACTATAAGTAATTTTCATTGCTTACGAGTTTAATAATCCTTCAAGTCATTCCTAGCCCGGTTGGCTATATCATTATCGTGCTAAATTTTAACCGTGCTACCTAGTCCAGATTCCTGGGTGCACCCTTCTATCATTGTTCAGTTGTCTATGTTTCCCTCGAGCATACATCATTATATCATTTGATCCGACAAATGATATCTCCTTGTTCACATAATTGTGGAAATCCATCCTTTGGAAATCTCGATGATTTATTGCTGAGCCTATCAGCCACCTCCTCATCCTCTCCTTGGTTTACTGATGAACTCTTGTTTCAGAGCTCACTTCCATAGATCATTTCTGAGAATCTCACAATGTCATCTCGTCAAATTGTATTGCACCTTTTCTTCTCAGGCATCCTGAGTCTGAGGTATCCTGACACCAATCAAATCTGAATCTCGGTCAGATATGATGGTTGGAACATATTTCCAAGAGTTATAACGTTGGTCTTTGTATGACCCGATAAGGTGGTGTCATACCTAGCCCACCTGGCCGGAGGCCCTATTGTTATAGTTCTTACTTTTAGCAATATTGTCCATTCTTCCATGAGGAAATTGTAAGACTTATTCTATAAGTTGTTCCTGATGGATCCTTTTTGTTTCCAAAGTCTGATCTTCACCTGTTGACCATGTCAATGCTATCTCGAAGCATGTTTGTGGTACTCCGGTCTTCCATAATAACATTTGAAGCGCAATGCTTAATTTTTCTTTATCAATTATCCTAACACCATTGTACGGGTAATGTCATGAAATTTCTCTCCCCTACCTAAAGGGTTTTCTACATTATATCCTGTCATGGATATCATGCTCCGCTTGTCCTTGGAAGGAATATACCCTTGAAATATGTGTTTATACACATTTTCCTTTCCATTGTTCTGTTTCATCTGATAATCATATTTTCCTTTTCATTGGTTGGTTTAACGTTTCTTGTGATCTATATGACCTAAGCAGTAATATTCTCCTGCTTATGTAAACACCTCGGTGTACAATTCTGTCAGCAAGACCTTGTTACTATTGTTGATGACATTCTGGTAGCCACCGATGGATGAGAACTTTGCCTATTGGTCCGCCTCGTTTCAACGAGCAGGAAAAAGGTTCTCTTCGTCCCTCGCCCTTGGTACCGACGTTGTTGCTAACATATAACTGACAGGCTACCCGCTGACATGCCTTGCTATCATCACTGTGCAAGATGTCACCGCCCTTCCTACTTTAGCCCACATGGTGGGCCCATAACCCACAGTTCCACAGGATCGAAACCTGACTCCTTTACACCCCACATTTGTTCCCAAAGTTGTTCCTCACGCTTGGCTTCGTATTTAATTCACGGGCCACCTTCCTAGTGCTCTATTCTGGCACCGGACGCAATACTTACTCTCGCTGCTCTGAACCCCTTTCTCACTCTGGTTCAGACTTCGAGCAACTATCTATCCGCTTGGAGCCTCTTATAGTACCTTCGTACTTTACTCTCGATGTATTTTATTGGTTCAACTCGAGAGATAATCATGTGCTCATTCATGGAATAACCCCTAGATGATTAACCCTTATAGTATCCCATCGTTGTCAAGCTACTCCTATTCTTTCGTAAGTACGATGGAGTTCCTGAAGAAGGGTCCTGACTTCATGATGACCTGAAGAAAAGAAATGAAGACATCAACACTATGGATCAACCTCTTCGAGAAGAGCAACCAAGACTGAGTAGATCCGTTAGCATTTCGTAACCAGATCCCTTCCCCCTTACTCCCGCTCCTAAATCTCGGGACGAGATTTCTTGTAGTGGAGGAGAATTGTGACACCCGGATAATTAAGCTATAGTAATCCCACGTTAACGATGCCACATCACCTTGGTTATTGTTGCTAATCTCGCGTTAGTTCGAAACTGATTCAAATTCAAAATAAAAAAAAATCAAGCAAACAATAAAAGTTTTCAAATATTAAAACTAAAATGTTCAATAAATAGTAGATAAATCGGAGGCTATGATAAAGTTGTAAACAACATTATTGAAATTTGATAAGTAACATAAATAACCTCAAATAGTGGCTGAAAACATTTATTTATTAACCTTTTTATTAATACAAAATAAATATGAAATGATATTTACTCCAAACTAGTTTTTGGTGGTAGGATATATTGTGCTGTGATTTGTGGTCGAGCTCTCATGTTTTACCAAACTCATTTGGTGCCCAAACAATTAGCGAAAATAGAAAATAAAATAAAGAAAAGGGAAAAGGATAGTAAACAAAACTTACAAAAAAAGGAAACCCCCTGGCTCCCCTGGGACTTGGCCCACTCCCACACAGCCGGCCCACTACCCCCTCCCTCGGTCGACCTCCTGTTCCCCCTACTGGGGTCGCTACAGGGGGCGCCCCGCCGGACCAGCCCGACGGCGCCGGCGAGTGGATAAGGACGCCGACACCGCGCCCCCTCGGGCTCCCCTCCCCACTTGCCCCTCGCTCTCCCACTTCTCCCCCCTCTTGCCCATCTTCTCGATCTGGAGGAGACCGTCGCCGCCGTCGCCATGGGTTCGCCGCCTACGTAGCCACCGGCCACCCCGCGTCGCACCGCCGTGTCCAGAAGCTCCGTTGACGTCTTCTTCGTCTTCCTCGCCCACTGGAACAAGATGAGAGCCATCGCATCGCCGGCATCGAGCGTTTCTTTCTTTGCATCACCGGAGCTTCGTCGCGCCAATACGAGCAAACTGCTGCTTCTAGTCACTCACCGGGCCTTCGTGCGCCTCCTCGGTGAGCTCCTCCCTCGGACCCCCTTTTTTTCCCTTTGATTTGGATGCCGTAGGTCACCTTCATCGTCGTGCCCGATCTCGGGCGTACACGTACATATCTGAGCTACTGCTGCTGCCTTGGCGCTGCTGCTTCTGCTATCGCCGCGCCACTGCTACACGACTGCAACCGCGGCCGCCCCCTGCTAGCACCGCTCGTGCGCCCTCCGCCGGCCGGTGCCCCGTCGCGCTGTCATCTGCTGTTTGCTGCCGCGCATCGGCCCGCCGCAGCCGCGCCCAGCCGCGCTAGCCCAACCGCGCCATCGCCGCCACCCCTCTGCCCGCTGCTGCTCCTCCCGCGCGTGGCCTCGGCCGCCGGCTGCCTAGCGCCATGCACCGCTGCCGTTGCACTCTGCTGCCGCTTTGTTACAGGTAACGTTCAGTTACATAGCTTTGCTAGCTTTTCCTAATTCTACGATGATGAGCCATCTGGACCAGCCCCTAACCTGCGCTAAACACTGTTAAACAGGAGCAAGAATAATATTTCTACGTAAGTACACTTGTCAAAGCTCAAAATGTTCCATTGAACCAAAATCAATTTGATGCAGGGATTAATTCCTAGAAAATCACAAAATGCTACTTTTCTAAACAGAGAACAAAATTAACCCCTAGCACTGTGTGTGCGTGTGTTGTGTATGTATGTGTGTTGTGTGTACAGCGCGCGTGTGTGTAGCATGTGTGTGGCCGGCTGGACTCTGTCCACTAATGGCCGGCCCTTGTTAATTAGGCTATGTTTAGCTTAGGATTAGTTTGGTGCTAACTAGCCCTTTTAGCAAATGACAAGTGGGTCCCATCTAAATAGATTAGATAAATATTTTGAAAATTATTAAATCAGTGTCATATGGGCCACCACCTCTCCTTTTGACTAGTCACATTGACTTGGTCAATTCGGATTTAAATTAAACACAAAATTCTAGAATATTGATAAAACTTTGGAAATTCATACAAAAATAACCGTAGCTCGGATGAAAAAGATTTATATATGAAAAATGATCAGAAAAATAAGACGAGTCCGAATACGCTTCACGTTCATCCGTCACATGCCTCCAACACAACAAACATGGAACCTCCCCCTTCGGATCGTCCGATCGGTAAATGCCCAAAGCCCGGGAAATATCCACAGATATTTTCCCGCTCCGTCTGTAACGTGTAGCACCACGTTAGGTCATCCCTAGGACCGCGTATTGTCATAGTTATGCTTTGTGATGCATTTGTTTGCTCTGTATTTATTGTTTCCTCCCCCTCTTCTTCCCCGGTAGACCCCGAGACCGGCGTTGGTGTGACTGAGTACGACTACGTCACCGACGACCCTTCTTGTGCAACAGAGCTTCCAGGCAAGCCCCCCCCCTTTGATCACCAGATATAGCCTACTCTTCTCTATACTGCTTGCATTAGAGTAGTGTAGCATGTTACTGCTTTCCGTTATTCCTATCCTGATGCATAGCCTGTCCTTGCTACTACTGTTGTTACCATTACCTGCTATCCTACTGCTTAGTATAGGATGCTAGTGTTCCATCAGTGGCCCTACACTCTTGTCCGTCTGCCATGCTATACTACTGGGCCGTGATCACTTCGGGAGGTGATCACGGGCATATACTATATACTTTACACTGTTACATTACTGTGGTACTGTTCGGAGTTGGGGGCTGAAGGGGCAGGTGGCTCCATCCCGGTAGAGGTGGGCCTGGGTTCCCGACGGCCCCCGACTGTTACTTTGTGGCGGAGCGACAGGGCAGGTTGAGACCACCTAGGAGAGAGGTGGGCCTGGCCCTGGTCGGCGTTCGCGGATACTTAACACGCTTAACGAGATCTTGGTATTTGATCTGAGTCTGGCTACTGGCCTATACGCACTAACCATCTACGCGGGGACAGTTATGGGCACTCGACGTCGTGGTATCAGCCGAAGCCTTCGTGACGTCAGCGACTGAGTGGCGCGCGCCGGATTGGACCGTAAGCCTGCTCTTGTATTAAGGGGGCTAGTTCTGCTTCCGGCCGCGTTCGCAACGTGCAGGTGTGCAAAGGGCGATGGGCCCAGACCCCTGCGCCATAGGATTTAGACCGGCGTGCTGACCTCTCTGTTGTGCCTAGGTAGGGCTGCGACGTGTTGATCTTCCGAGGCCGGGCATGACCCAGAAAAGTGTGTCCGGCCAAATGGGATCGAGCGTGTTGGGTTATGTGGTGCACACCTGCAGGGAAGTTAAACTATTCGAATAGCCGTGATCTTCGGTAACAGGACGACTTGGAGTTGTACCTTGACCTTATGACAACTAGAACCAGATACTTAATAAAACACACCCTTCCAAGTGCCAGATACAACCGGTGATCGCTCTCTCACAGGGCGATGAGGGGAGGATCATCGGTTAGGTTTATGCTATGCGGTGCTACTTGGAGGACTTCAGTCTACTCTCTTCTTCATGCTGCAAGACGGAGGCTGCCAGAAGCGTAGTCTTCGACAGGATTAGCTATCCCCCTCTTATTCTGGCATTCTGCAGTTCAGTCCATCGATATGGCCCCTTTACACATATATCCATGCATATGTAGTGTAGTTCCTTGCTTGCGAGTACTTTGGATGAGTACTCACGGTTGCTTTCTCCTTCTTTTCCCCTATCCCTTCTACCTGGTGGTCACAACCAGATGTTGGAGCCCAGGATCCAGACGCCACCGTTGACGATGACTCCTACTACACCGGAGGTGCCTACTACTACGTGCAGCCCGCTGACGACGACCAGGAGTAGTTTAGGAGGATCCCAGGCAGGAGGCATGCGCCTCTTTCGATCTGTATCCCAGTTTGTGCTAGCCTTCTTAAGGCAAACTTGTTTAACTTATGTCTGTACTCAGATATTGTTGCTTCCGCTGACTCGTCTATGATCGAGCTCTTGTATTCGAGCCCTCGAGGCCCTGGCTTGTAATATGATGCTTGTATGACTTATTTTATTTGTAGAGTTGTGTTGTGATATCTTCCCGTGAGTCCCTGATCTTGATTGTACACGTTTGCGTGTATGATTAGTGTATGATTGAATCGGGGGCGTCACAAGTTGGTATCAGAGCCGACTGCCTGTAGGAATCCCCTTTCCAAACTCCTGGGCCGAAGTTGAGTCTAGTCGATGAAAACTGTTTTACTAACATGGCTGTGCGGCCCATGGACCCACGTCGCCATTGGGTGGTATTAGGATCTTTTACTCCTCGATCTTTACTCTGGGACTCTAATCTCTCCCCTATTCGGGTTAAATGATTTTGCAAAAAGGACTAACTTTAGGTTCTCGAAAGACTTTCTCCCGGAGAGCCCTCACTCTAGATGATCGCTTGCTGCACCAGACGATTCGGAAGATACTCTCCGAGGTTTTCCCGAGACCCTTGTGCCCACCGCCCTTGCAAATTCCCTACCACTGTTATATTATTATGGATAACTACATACACTTGTCCTTTCAATCCCATTGATCTTGTTATTACAAGATACCCCGAAAATTCTCTCTATTGTTCCGAGAATACCTTGTGCCTACTGCCTTGCAGTTCATTACCCACATGATCACCCCAACGGATAATTCCTCGCACTTACCGAGTATCCGCCATCCCCAGTTGTTTATGTGTTTCACTAAGTTCTTCGAAATAATATTCAATATTCTGAAAATCCTTAGCAGCTTATTGCTCTTGAAATTCTTGCTTGCTTGCATTATGGTTAATCCCATAAGTATAGTAATCTTATGGGCAGCCTTTGTTACTATCATTTTGAGTACATTGATTCAATATGTTGCAAATGCTCGCAATCCTCAATCAGATCCTAGGATTCATCCTTTCGGCTCAGACATCGCCTTAAACATGAGCTGGATCTCAACCAATCAAATTGATGTCGATTTTACCCCTAAGCTTACTCAAATTATCCCTCCTTAATCAGAGTGTTTGCTTCTGATCCTTTGATTTGAAAATCATAATCCCTTTGCATTTGAGCTCTAGATTAGTCAGTGTTTCTATAATTCAAAGCCCTTGCTTTGTTTTGTCCTCTGATCGTGTACCGATACTCACATCAGCTCCATTATGGACCGGCAGATCCTTTGTTGGGTTTTATCCAACAACGTCCTTCATACTCAATAACCTTGTGGGCCTTCTCTCAGATACATAATGCCTTTGGTAAATTGTATCCTCTGCTTTCTCAACCATGCTCAGCTTTCGAGCTGGTGGTATTTACTATTGAAGCTTGTGGTATATATTTCCACGATACCCTGATGGGTTGAACCTATGCCTTCCTTAATATGTGTGAACTCGAAAGTTTTCACGAGTCATACACTTCTGGTATTTTGCCAGATAAAATTTCAACACTACAACTTCTTCGAAAGTGAGAAGTGAATGAAAGGTTATGCATTGGAGAAGTGGGAGTTGACCTTGAACTTTGTGTTCATGCCCATGGACACGATGTAGATCTTATCATTAAAGCTTCTCTTAAAATTAATTATTCCTTTGGTATAAGTTCATCTTATATCTGGGATCTGGCCTTTTGCAATCGTGGTTCCGACCATGTTCTCCTTTAAATACCATTTCGCGTGCAAGTTTAAGCGCTTGTCTTCTGTAGAGCAATACCCCAGTCCAACCTCAACTTTGATCCGTCACCGAGTATTACCCCATCTGGTATCTCGAGATTATCACGGAACTGCATAACTTCTTATGAGTTCTTCTTCAAGTATTATTTCACACTGATTCCAAAATTTTCCCCGGATTCTGAGTTGTTAGACACTCAAGGACACCGATAGTGAATCAAGTCTGTACTCCGATTCAATAACTATAAGTAATTTTCATTGCTTACGAGTTTAATAATCCTTCAAGTCATTCCTAGCCCGGTTGGCTATATCATTATCGTGCTAAATTTTAACCGTGCTACCTAGTCCAGATTCCTGGGTGCACCCTTCTATCATTGTTCAGTTGTCTATGTTTCCCTCGAGCATACATCATTATATCATTTGATCTGACAAATGATATTTCCTTGTTCACATAATTGTGGAAATCCATCCTTTGGAAATCTCGATGATTTATTGCTGAGCCTATCAGCCACCTCCTCATCCTCTCCTTGGTTTACTGATGAACTCTTGTTTCAGAGCTCACTTCCATAGATCATTTCTGAGAATCTCACAATGTCATCTCGTCAAATTGTATTGCACCTTTTCTTCTCAGGCATCCTGAGTCTGAGGTATCCTGACACCAATCAAATCTGAATCTCGGTCAGATATGATGGTTGGAACATATTTCCAAGAGTTATAACGTTGGTCTTTGTATGACCCGATAAGGTGGTGTCATACCTAGCCCACCTGGCCGGAGGCCCTATTGTTATAGTTCTTCCTTTTAGCAATATTGTCCATTCTTCCATGAGGAAATTGTAAGACTTATTCTATAAGTTGTTCCTGATGGATCCTTTTTGTTTCCAAAGTCTGATCTTCACCTGTTGACCATGTCAATGCTATCTCGAAGCATGTTTGTGGTACTCCGGTCTTCCATAATAACATTTGAAGCGCAATGCTTAATTTTTCTTTATCAATTATCCTAACACCATTGTATGGGTAATGTCATGAAATTTCTCTCCCCTACCTAAAGGGTTTTCTACATTATATCCTGTCATGGATATCATGCTCCGCTTGTCCTTGGAAGGAATATACCCTTGAAATATGTGTTTATACACATTTTCCTTTCCATTGTTCTGTTTAATCTGATAATCATATTTTCCTTTCCATTGGTTGGTTTAACGTTTCTTGTGATCTATATGACCTAAGCAGTAATATTCTCCTGCTTATGTAAACACCTCGGTGTACAATTCTGTCAGCAAGACCTTGTTACTATTGTTGATGACATTCTGGTAGCCAGCGATGGATGAGAACTTTGCCTATTGGTCCGCCTCGTTTCAACGAGCAGGAAAAAGGTTCTCTTCGTCCCTCGCCCTTGGTACCGACGTTGTTGCTAACATATAACTGACAGGCTACCCGCTGACATGCCTTGCTATCATGACTGTGCAAGATGTCACCGCCCTTCCTACTTTAGCCCACATGGTGGGCCCATAACCCACAGTTCCACAGGATCGAAACCTGACTCCTTTACACCCCACATTTGTTCCCAAAGTTATTCCTCACACTTGGCTTCGTATTTAATTCACGGGCCACCTTCCTAGTGCTCTATTCTGGTACCGGATGCAATACTTACTCTCGCTGCTCTGAACCCCTTTCTCACTCTGGTTCAGACTTCGAGCAACTATCTATTCACTTGGAGCCTCTTATAGTACCTTCGTACTTACTCTCGATGTATTTTATTGGTTCAACTCGAGAGATAATCATGTGCTCATTCATGGAATAACCCCTAGATGATTAACCCTTATAGTATCCTATCGTTGTCAAGCTACTCCTATTATTTCGTAAGTACGATGGAGTTCCTGAAGAAGGGTCCTGACTTCATGATGACCTGAAGAAAAGAAATAAAGACATCAACGAAAAGGATCAACTATTTTGGGAAGAGCATCCAAGACCAAGAAGATTCGGTAGAATTTCGTAACCAGATCCTTCGCCCTTGCTCCACCTCTTAAATCTCGGGACGAGATTTCTTGTAGTGGGGGAGAATTGTGACGCCCGGATAATTAAGCTATAGTAATCCCACGTTAACGATGCCACATCACCTTGGTTATTGTTGCTAATCTCGCGTTAGTTCGAAACGGATTCAAATTCAAAATTAAAAAAATCAAGCAAACAATAAAAGTTTTCAAATATTAAAACTAAAATGTTCAATAAATAGTAGATAAATCGGAGGCTATGATAAAGTTGTAAACAACATTATTGAAATTTGATAAGTAACATAAATAACCTCAAATAGTGGCTGAAAACATTTATTTATTAACCTTTTTATTAATACAAAATAAATATGAAATGATATTTACTCCAAACTAGTTTTTGGTGGTAGGATATATTGTGCTGTGATTTGTGGTCGAGCTCTCATGTTTTACCAAACTCATTTGGTGCCCAAACAATTAGCGAAAATAGAAAATAAAATAAAGAAAAGGGAAAAGGATAGTAAACAAAACTTACAAAAAAAGGAAACCCCCTGGCTCCCCTGGGACTTGGCCCACTCCCACACAGCCGGCCCACTACCCCTTCCCTCGGTCGACCTCCTGTTCCCCCTACTGGGGTCGCTACAGGGGGCGCCCCGCCGGACCAGCTCGACGGCGCCGGCGAGTGGATAAGGACGCCGACACCGCGCCCCCTCGGGCTCCCCTCCCCACTTGCCCCTGCCTCTCCCACTTCTCCCCCCTCTTGCCCATCTTCTCGATCTGGAGGAGACCGTCGCCGCCGTCGCCATGGGTTCGCCGCCTACGTAGCCACCGGCCACCCCGCGTCGCACCGCCGTGTCCAGAAGCTCCGTTGACGTCTTCTTCGGTCTTCCTCGCCCACTGGAACAAGATGAGAGCCATCGCATCGCCGGCATCGAGCGTTTCTTTCTTTGCATCACCGGAGCTTCGTCGCGCCAATACGAGCAAACTGCTGCTTCTAGTCACTCACCGGGCCTTCGTGCGCCTCCTCGGTGAGCTCCTCCCTCGGACCCCCTTTTTTTCCCTTTGATTTGGATGCCGTAGGTCACCTTCATCGTCGTGCCCGATCTCGGGCGTACACGTACATATCTGAGCTACTGCTGCTGCCTTGGCGCTGCTGCTTCTGCTATCGCCGCGCCACTGCTACACGACTGCAACCGCGGCCGCCCCCTGCTAGCACCGCTCGTGCGCCGCTCCGCCGGCCGGTGCCTCCCGCTGTGACCTGCTCTACTGCTGCTGTAGTTGTGGCGACACCCGCGGCCCATGCTCTGCCTGCTGTAGTTGCTTTGCCCTGCTGCCACTACGCCGTCCGCGCGGGCGACGCCGACGCCCGGCGCTGCTCGCTGCTCCCCGTGCTGGCCGTGCCTTGCGCTTGCGCACGCGCCGTCGTGCGTGTCTGATACTACCGGCGACTACTGCTTCTGGTTGCCCAATGCTGCTGCCGCTTGCTACTCGTCTACTGCTAACTGATGATAGCTACTGTAGCTGCTAGCTAGCTTTGCGAATATTACATCGAGTAACCCCCTGGGCAGCCCCTAAACTGTGGTTAAACAGTTGTAAACATGAGTGAAAATAATATAAGTAGAAAGTATACATGACAAACTTCATTTTATCCCACTGGACCAAATACTTTTGATGCGTGGATTAAATCCTACAAAAATCACAAAATGCTATCTTGTGTTAAAAGGAATAGAGTTACTCCCTAGCATTATGTGTGTGCGCCGTGTGTGGCCGGCTGTGTGCCTCTGGCCGGCCCTGTGTGCTTGTGTGTGTGTGTGCAGCGTGTGTGTGGCCGGCTGCGTCTCTGGATGTGACCGGCCCTATTTAGGTTAGTAGCTAATGAGTAGTTAGACTAATTAGTACTTTGGATAATTGCTAGCCTATGACATGTGGCCCCCTTGTTAATTTAACCCCTCCATTTTAGTTTATCCATCAATTAAATTATGTGTCAATGACATGTGGGCCACATCCTCCCTTTTGACTAGTCAAATTGACTTGGTCAAATTCGGATTAGATTAAATAAAAATATTCCAGAAAATCATAAAAAAATACTATAAACTTTGAAAAATCATATAAAATAAACCGTATCTCGGATGGAAATATTTTGTACATTAAGTTGCTCAGAACAACGAGACAAATCTGAATGCACAACCCGTTCGTCCGTCACACATCCCTAGTATAGCAAACACGCAACTTTCCCCCACCGGTCCGTCTGTCCGGAAACGCGGAACATCGGGAATACTTTCTCGGATGTTTTCCCCGTTCGCCGGTATCACCTGTCCCTGCGTTTGGTCACTCCTAGCACAACGTATTGCCGCGTCTTGCTTTTTGTTGCATTTGATTGCTCTGTTATTTATTGTGTTCCCCCTCCGTTACTTCTTTCCGGTAAGCTCCGAGGCCGTTGTCGATACCCCTGTGATCGACTACATCGACGACGACCCCTTCTTCTTGCCAAAGCAACCAGGCAAGCCCCCCCACTTTGATCACCAGATATCACCTATTCTTCTCTATACTGCTTGCATTAGAGTAGTGTAGCATGTTACTGCTTTCAGTTAGTCCTATCCTGATGCATAGCCTGTCCTTGCTACTACTGTTGTTACCTTTACCTGCTATCCTACTGCTTAGTATAGGATGCTAGTGTTCCATCAGTGGCCCTACACTCTTGTCCGTCTGCCATGCTATACTACTGGGCCGTGATCACTTCGGGAGGTGATCACGGGCATATACTATATACTTTACACATGTTACATTACCTGTGGTACTGTTCGGAGTTGGGGGCTGAAGGGGCAGGTGGCTCCATCCCGGTAGAGGTGGGCCTGGGTTCCCGACGGCCCCCGACTGTTACTTTGTGGCGGAGCGACAGGGCAGGTTGAGACCACCTAGGAGAGAGGTGGGCCTGGCCCTGGTCGGTGTTCGCGGATACTTAACACGCTTAACGAGATCTTGGTATTTGATCTGAGTCTGGCTACTGGCCTATACGCACTAACCATCTACGCGGGGACAGTTATGGGCACTCGACGTCGTGGTATCAGCCGAAGCCTTCGTGACGTCAGCGACTGAGTGGCGCGCGCCGGATTGGACCGTAAGCCTGCTCTTGTATTAAGGGGGCTAGTTCTGCTTCCGGCCGCGTTCGCAACGTGCAGGTGTGCAAAGGGCGATGGGCCCAGACCCCTGCGCCATAGGATTTAGACCGGCGTGCTGACCTCTCTGTTGTGCCTAGGTAGGGCTGCGACGTGTTGATCTTCCGAGGCCGGGCATGACCCAGAAAGTGTGTCCGGCCAAATGGGATCGAGCGTGTTGGGTTATGTGGTGCACCCCTGCAGGGAAGTTAATCTATTCGAATAGCCGTGATCTTTGGTAACAGGACGACTTGGAGTTGTACCTTGACCTTATGACAACTAGAACCGGATACTTAATAAAACACACCCTTCCAAGTGCCAGATACAACTGGTGATCGCTCTCTCACAGGGCGACGAGGGGAGGATCATCGGTTAGGATTATGCTATACGATGCTACTTGTGCTACTTGGAGGACTTCTAGTCTACTCTCTTCTTCATGCCGCAAGATGGAGGTGGCCAGAAGCGTAGTCTTCGACAGGATTAGTTATCCCCCTCTTATTCTGGCATTCTGCAGTTCAGTCCACATATGATACCCTTATTTCATTTGATACCAATGCATACATATGTAGTGTAGCTCCTTGCTTGCGAGTACTTTGGATGAGTACTCGCGGTTGCTTTCTCCCTCTTTTCTCCCTATCCCTTCTACCTGGTTGTCGCAACCAGATGTTGGAGCCCAGGAGCCAGACGCCATCTTCGACGACGACTCCTACTACACCGGAGGTGCCTACTACTACGTGCTGCCCGCTGACGACGACCAGGAGTAGTTTAGGAGGATCCCAGGCAGGAGGCCTGTACCTCTTTCGATCTGTATCCCAGTTTGTGCTAGCCTTCTTAAGGCAAACTTATTTAACTTATGTCTGTACTCAGATATTGTTGCTTCCGCTGACTCGACTATGATCGAGCTCTTGTATTCGAGCCCTCGAGGCCTCTGGCTTGTAATATGATGCTTGTATGACTTATTTTATTTGTAGAGTTGTGTTGTGATATCTTCCCGTGAGTCCCTGATCTTGATCGTACACGTTTGCGTGTATGATTAGTGTACGATTAAATCGGGGGCGTCACACATGGCCATGCCTCTCGCGAAAGCACAACCATGCCTTTCGCGGAAGCAAAACCATGCCTCTCGCGGAAGAAAAAAACAGAAGCACTTTTTTTCGTTTCCGAGAGGCACGGGCGTGCCTCGCGCGAAAGTACAATCGTGCCTCTCACGGAAGCAAAAATCGTATCTCTCGCGAAAGAAAAAAACAGAAAACAAGTTTTTCTTTCCGTTTGTCTCTATGGAAGCAAAATTGTGCCTCTCGCGGAACGAAAAAAACCAAAAAATATTTTTTTTCATTTTTGAGAGGGATTGTTGTGCCTCTCGCGGAAGAAAAAAATTTGAATGCATTTTTTTCGTTTCCGAGAGGCATGGCCTTGCCTCTCGCAAAAGCAAAACCGTGCCTTTCCAGAAAGCAAAAAAATAAGCTTTTTTTCGAGCTAAATATTTTTGTTTTGCATTTTTTTATTCAAAAGCTAAGGAAGACTGGTGGAAAATAAAAATGAAAAAAAAACCATTCAGAAAGCCGAAATCACATAAAAAACGGAAGGAGCACTCAGAGCGCGACACGTGATGGCGGCTGAGAGCGCGCCAAATAACGCGCTCTCGGCCCACCCACAAGTGATCGTTGTGAGGCTCTTAAAAAAGCGCTCGTAAACTAATTGCTCTCGCTGAATAGAAGTGAGGAACCAACAAATTGTTCAGTTGTTTCTAGGCTCGGTTGCTAGGCCTGGATGGGCTCTTTCTAATTACCGAAGTATCTAATGCGTGAGACCACTGTGATATCCTGTCGCTACAGCACCTTTTTTGTTGGGAGCTCCTATCTGCGGTTTATTGCGGCAGTCTGCCGGACAAAGGAACAGGCAGCCCCAACTGGGCCGGCCCACTGGCGAGTGAGCTGAGCTAAGCAATTCTTTGGTTCGAAATTCTAAAAAATGTTCTCAAACCAGAAATTTGTTGACAAAAAAAATGTTTGTGTTTTCATTTTTTAAATTTTTTCAAAAATTGACTGTGTTTTCAGAACTTGCTCGTATTTTACAAAAAAACTTCAAAAACTTCAAAAATTCTTCACTTTTTGGGAAACAAATCTTCAGGATTTCAAAATTATTCATGTTTATAACAAATCTGATTTTTGCAAATTGAATGTTTTATGAAACGCGAACACTTTTCACTAAAAACATTTTCGAAAAATATTTTTTTTTTGAAACATTACGAATATTTTTTGAATATATAATATTGTAAAGCCCTTCAAAAATTTGAAAACGAACAATTTTTGAATACATAAACATTTTTGAAAAACTCCCGAACAAATTTCAATACGACAACATTTTTGGAATGAGCGATATTTTTTGGAAAACGGCAACAATTTTTAGAAACGTGAATGCTTTTTGAAAACTTGAACATTTTGAAACTCCCGAATAAATTTGAAAACCTAAAGAATTTGTAGAAACATGAACATTTTTTGAAACTCCTGAATAAATTTTAAAACACAATTTTTTTTGGAAAATTGTGAGCAATTTTGAAACACAGAAACATTGTTCTGTAAAAAACAAAAATTAAGAAATGAAAACAAATAGGAAAGAAAAAACAGAAACAAGGATAAAAAAACAGAAACAAGGAGAAAGAAAACCATGAAAAATAAAAAGTAAACAGATGATACAAGAACCTTGTAGAAGATTCCCAAAACTGGAAAACACCAGCTTGGAATCTCTTAAAACCGGGATCGATGAAGCGTTGAACGGGCGGGCCCAGGTCATTGCTCACTTGTGAATCAATGTGCGATTGCTCGACAACAGGATGCAATGTGGGTCATATAGAGTTTCCCCCTTTTGTACACGTAAATCGAGAGCAACTAATTAAGGGGAATCCCTTCGGGGGCATTCATAAAGGTATGTCTTTCTTGGTTTGAGAGGGCACCAAATGGTGCACCTAACCCCAAGATTTTTTTTACATGCATTTTGGTTTTTTGTTTTGGCTTTTCAAATTTCATTTGTGTTTTTCCTACATTTTGGTGGATCTTTTGTCAGAAGCCGTGTTTTTCACGAGAAACATCGCATGTGCTTCTGTGAGAAGCAAAATTGTGCACCCGAAAAGGGAAACACAAAGCACATCTGTGCTTTCTAGAAAAAGGAGAAGCATAGCCTGTGCTTACATGCCCGCCCAACGCGAGCTGAAAGTTCACGCGCATGTCCGCCCCACCTTTGCCTCCGCCCGTACTGATCGATTTCGGCCGCCACCTCGATCGTGTAGTTCCTCCGCCCGGCAGTGGTCCCGCCGCGACTTCGTGGATCGCCCCTGCCGCTTTAGACGGTGGCGGACGCCCTATCGATGCGCTGATTTGGGATCCGTCGCTGCACTAGCTTCGGGCGCGATTCTAGCCGGTCGCTGGTCTCTGTCGATTGTAATGGTGCTTGCCGTCCTGTAGCAGGCCACAGACGTGGATTAGTTGCTGCCGACATTCGTTGCTGGCCTTGCGACCGTCGCCAAGGAGCCAGCTGTTGTGCTGCGCTGGCCATCATTAGCAGCGTGACGTCTCCTTTTTTCGTCATGAAGTTCTCTTGTCGGTGGCTACGAGGCCCTTCCCGACATCTATGTGACCAATTCTTCCTGGCACGGCATCCACATCGGCTCTAACGCGCTGCCGGTCAGTTTCCTCCTCCTTGCACTCTAGGGAGTTGACGAATTGTGTAGAAGGTAATTTTTTTTTGCTTCTTCCTTTATTTTGGTGTGGAGAAATGAGTATGTGGTAATTAAAACCATTGCATTTTAGGTAAGCTCAATTGATTCATCCTCTTCATTAGATGATTCATCGTTCCTTGTTGGAAGAGGAATATGACTAGACCGAAGAGTAGGACGTTGCTTGATCTTGATGACGCACACGAACAATAAGTCGAAGCATGGTCGTTTCGTTTTCAGACGCAAGTTGATTTGGAGGAATAAACATTAGAACTTGGTGAAACTGTATACGTGGCCTCTCTAGACTATGACAAGGCCACCCAATATAAAAGAAAATCTGTGTAATATAACAAAAGTGAGTACGTGGCATTATAAAGAAATACTCCCCTTGTCCGAAAAAACTTGTCCCAATCTTGTCTCTAAAATGAATAGGTGCTAGATACGTCCATTTGAGGGACAACCTTTTTTGGACGGAGGGAGTATTCACTTGTTTCAAAAAAAAGTCAGTGACATTTACAAACTGTTGATAAAAATATAAAAATATGTCCATGCAGTGTTATAAACATGTTATGGACATTAAATAAATATTCAAAGTATATTTGAAAAATAGAAAAAAGTATTTAATAAAAAAGTACACCATCTATTAAAAAATGTTCAACATGTATCAAAAAATGTTTCAATCTATACACTTAAAATGTATATGGTGTATCGAAAAAAGTAGACATGTGTACAAAAACAAAGGCAATAATAAAAAAGAATAAAAACCATAGAAAATCTAAGAAAACCGGTGAAAAAGCAGCGGAAACCACAAAAGGAAGAAAATCCAGTGCCCAAACAAAGAAAAAACTGAAAAACGATAGAAACTAGTAAAAAATGAGGAAATCCAGAAAAACAACAAAAAGCGAAAAAGGAAAAACTGATCAAAACCGAAGAAAAACCAAGCGAGTGAGCGAAGAGAACGCAGCCAGTGAGTGAGCGGGCGTATTCTTCAGGTGAGACGTCATACGTCTCGGTACGGGAGACACATAGCCCTGTCGATCTTCCAACTCACTACATGGATTTTCATGTCGAGGCGTTACTTGGCCGGCCCAATAAGGGTTACTGCAGGAGCGGCTTTTAGGCATGTTTTTTTTTTAATTTTTCCGTGTTGGTTTTTATCATTTTTTCTTGCGTTTTTTTATTTGCTATATTTCTTTAGCGGTTTTCTTTGATTTTCCACCTTTTCCTTTTGTTTTCTATATTGGATTTCGATGATTTTATTTTGTGATTCACTTTTCTGTGTTTTTTATATGTTGTTTTTTGGGTTTTGGGGTTTTCTGTTGTTTCGTCTCTTTTTTTTCTAATTTTTTAGCACATGTCTATTTTTTTCACACATGTTGTACATTTTTCACATGTCCAATTTTTAGACTTTGTGATGTTTAACATTTTTCAAATATATGATTAACATTTTTTTCAAATATATCTCGTTTGAGGCAACGCTAGCTTTTGTCTTGCGTCAAGCCAGATATATGTGCTCCCCTCCAGTTTACGTCTGCGGCCAGCCTGACCGAGTGAGAGCAGGTGTTGAAACCTGATTTTGGCACAGTGCAGAATGCAATGGAGATGGCCTCAAATGACAAAATATTCTAAATGAGAAATTTCACATTGCCGAGTGGAACAACTTTGATGTTTGGACCATAATCATTCGGCATCATATCAAAGACCAAAACTACACTCAGATTGTCATGTTTAGGTGTTCTGAGTGCTTTTTGGTTAAGTACGCCTCCAGGACAATCTCGGATGAAGGAATGCTCTACATGAATTGTCTTCGTCTCGTCGAATCGGTTGATTTTGATATAAAAATCATCTCAATCCAAGTTCGTATGCAAAAGTTAGAGCTATCTGGATGCAGCCCTGTCAAGAGGCGAAATATGACGCGGAAGACCAGACATGTCTTGGCAAGTGTCTGATGTAATGCGTGAGTGTTTTGGCCCAGAAGATGGCCTCGAATCGAAAAACGTTCAACACGAAAGTTTTTCGTCTCGTCAAAATGGTCAACTTTGCTTTTGGACACATTTTTATCCGAGGTCGTTTACTGCCTCAGAAACCTTGCCGGGGGAAAGCTTGCCGCTGTGAACAGTAACCTGCCGGGGAAAGCTTGCCGCCGTGAACAGTAACCTTGCCGGGGAAAGCTTGCCGCCATGAACAGTAACCCTGCCGGGGAAAGCTTGCCGCCGTGAACAGTAACCTTGCCGGGGGAGAGCTTGCCGCCGTGAACAGTAACCTGACGGGGAAAGCTTGCCGCCGTGAATAGTAACCTTGCCGGGAAAGCTTGCTGCCGTGAACAGTAGAAACTGTCGAGGCCAATCCGACCAGATGCTGAAGATGGGCTCAAATACTTATCTAGATGGCTTCGGATGAAGAAGCGTTCAACATAGGAGTTGTTCGTAACGTCGAAACGGTTAACTTTGCTTTTGGAGTCATCATCATCCGACGTAGTATACGACCTGCAGAGACGCTGCGAGAGCCGGACGGTCCAGTCAGCTACATGAACGAGTCTGACTCGAAATTAGAGATGACCCCGTGGAGTATTCAAGATGGCCTTATTTGGAAAAGTGATCAACATACGGATTGTTGGCCTCGTCGAAGCACACATAATTGATATTTGAACCGTCTCCATCGGAAGTCATATGCAGATTCCACAACCCATGCAAGGAGCAAGACAGAAGATTGGACCAGATTCGGGCTGAATCCGAGTGGGACCAGAACTAGGATTCTAGGACGTGAATTGATGTAATTTTCTTATAAGGAAAGCCTAGATAAATCCTTTGCTTGTACGGGAAGTCCAGCCACCTCTTATATATGTTGGGGGTGACGGCCGATTGAAACAACACACAATCGAACAAATCAATATACTACTTTTTCATCTACTTTTTATCTTTCCCTTGTATCTTTCTTCTCGTTCTTCGCAAGTTCTTCGTGTTTGAGGGCTGCAGATCCGCGAGGCTCTAGGGGCGAGCGAATCGACCTAGGGCAGCCCATAGCCGCCGCAATCCCTGACGGGGTCCCTCCCGGGTGCGCGGGGTTTCGGGTCTGCAAAAGCGCCCGCCGACTGTCTTGCGTATCGCGCTGTCGGTCGGGTCTCCTTCGACGTGAGCTGCGGTGCATCACCCCCGGCGTCGAGGGTACACGTGACGTGTTCGTGTGTCAACACACTTTTTGGCGACTCCGCTGGGGAAGAAGCTTTGAACGGTCTCCAGCCCGTTCTTGCTACGAAAAGATCGTCATCTAGGGTTTGCAATCTACAAAGGTAATATGAATACCCAATTCACATATGTAGATGCAAATAATGCATATGTTGTTGCTAGATCACCTAATGAGAATAATGTATCGGCTAGCCCTAGCTTTATCAATCATATATCTAATTATGTGCAAGGGCCGATGCAACAAAATCTCCATGATTCTACTTCATATAATTTTAGCAACATGCAACATATGTATCCCAACTCCCATGCATCGGCAACCCCAAAAATTTATGTGCCGATGAATAACATGATGAGTTTGGGCAATCAAGTTGAAACACCTCTTGTAGGAACTTCCAATATCATGCGACAAAGTGTTTCACCTTTTTATTCATCGGCAACTAATTTGCAATATACTAGTTCAACCATGCCGATGGATGGGAGAATCGGCCATGCTACTACTAGCTATTCGGCCAATTACTCTCAACCGTCATATGCTACACCCCATCTCAGTAATCTTTCAGCACCATACACAACTGTAGATGTTCATAATTCGGCTTCACACCTTCCTGGTCATAGCCGAATAAATGTAAATTTTACAGGAGAGGTTGTGCCCAATATTGTAGAAGATGAGGTAGTAGTGGCTGCATTGAAGAGTTTAGCCCAAAATAAGAGGATTAGTGCTCTTTGCCTTGAACAACATGAAAAGGGGCTATTTCCTGATTATGCCGCAATAAAAGCTAGAGTTTTGCAAGAAGATGAATCTTTGCCAATTGATAAGATTGGCGAGCAAAAATATGGTTTTACAACAATGCATATGCCTTCACCTAGTACTACATCATATTATACAGCCCCTACACAATTGCAAAGTTTCGGCAACACCCATGTGCCATTGCCGAAAGAATCTAAAAGCATTGGGGGGCAATCGTATCCGAAGTGGGCTGAAATTGAGAAAAAGATTAAAGCCAATTTTGCCGCTCGCCGCCAGAAACAAAAAGAAACAGAATTGGCTCAAGTGAAAGAAGCATTGCCAATTGGTAGAAGCAATGTAAAGAAAGATGATTCAGAACATGAAAGTGCTCCGGTTAAAAGAGCCGAATCAAGAAGTATATATTCTGAATCCATCAAATGCAAAGAGGCAAGCATTATTGAGAAAGGGCATGGCAAGCATAGCAAAGCGACCATACTTGATTTTTCCAAAGTTAATGGAACCTACTTCCTGCCCTATGAGTTTCGTGCCAGAGAAATTGATGAATTCAAGGACAAGAACAAGTAGCCGAACAAAGTTCGGCCGACAAATTTTTCAATGTAATGATGCACGGAATCAAGAAAAAGATGATGAAGAGGCGTTGGGGAGCCATCCAAAGGCGGAGCAAGATATTGTTCAAGTCACACCACCATCGTGCTCTCCCAACATATTTGAAGAGGTATGTTTAGCAAGTAATTTACCTATTTTCAGATTTGGTCAGGACTTTATTGTTGATGCATCTATTAGAAAAATCCTCATAAGTAATTTTGAAAGACCAATGAAGAAGGGTAATTTACTTGCTAGCAATAAAGTTGTTATTGAGCATATCGGTCAACCCATTACGCCATTTATAAAGACCGGTAGTGACTTATTATTACAGCCAAAGCTTTCCCCGTTGCTTTATCTAAAGTTCATATCTATTTGGGTAGCTTTGCTTATTTCATACTTGGCTTGCACTTGGTCTCAATTGAGACATGTGTGTTCTAACTATTTTCGTTTTAGAAATTTAAAGCCAAGATTAAATTCTGTTGAGAAAACCGATGCTAGTATAATATCTTACCCAAAGACATCGGAGATAGAGTGCAAAACACAATGCATAGCCAAATGGTGTGATGCAAAATCTGAACTATTCGTTTGCTTAATTCCAAAGCCGTTCTCACAGCAAGATCGGCTAGAAAACAAGAAGTATACCTTCAATTCAAGCATGTGTGATCAAATATTTGACTTGTTGCTGAAAAATAATTACATTACAATTCTTGATCACCATGTTAAGCCATCAATCCAAGGACGAATGTATTGTAAGTTGCATGATTCGTCCAAGCATAATTTTGAGGATTGCAACATGTTTCGTCAAATAGTTAAATCGGCCATTGAAAAAGGACGATTGAAGTTTGTTGAAACACCAAGAGATGACCAGTCTATTCCGATTGGTCCCGATGGCAAAAAGTTTTTGCATCGGCTGCTTCAAGCCGATCCATTTAAAGAGAAGGTAAAAACTGCAGGTGATGGGATCAAACTTTCAAGTAAAGAAGTTGTTGAAGAGCATAATGAACATAATCTTGAGGGTGAGAATTCCATCGAAGCTACAATGGAGACGCCAAGGACTGGGGGGCAGCAAGCAAATCCAACGATCGATGAAAGCAAACCAAAAGAAAACAAAGGCCGAAATAAGCGCAAGTGTAAAAGATCAAAAATCACCTTCGCTGAACTATTGGAGAAATATCAAAAGAAGAGTGAAGAGAAGAATGCTTATCGGCCCAATCATGCAAAGAAACCAAGATCACCCCCAAGGCGCAAATATGAGGATCGGTATTGGTAAAGTGAGAGTTCGAATGCAACACATTCATATCCTTATTTTGGGCCGCCAATGCCAATGCCGTGGATGCCTCCCTATGCTCATGTAGATCCATGTTCATCATGGGACAGGTATGATACAAGGGTACATTCTCCCTCTTATTTTAGACCATCTCACCAATATTATGCAGCTCCGAGAAGATCAACATTTGAACAGTCACATGTTAAAGACCGTTTCAATTATAAGGAATCGGTCCGGACACCATGGATGAAAAAAGAGGTGGTCAAGCAAGTCTACCACATGAAAAGAGATGGTCGTAAGTGTGCTACTTCAGATTTGATCTCAAATAATAAAGTGCCAATTAAAGTGTTGACATTGGCTACAAAAGGCAATGAGACGAAGCAACCAATTATTGAGAGTCAAATTGCCAAATCTGAAGAAAATAAGTTGAGAGTGCATAAGGCCAAGAAGGAATTGCCATTGGTCAAAACAGAATCACAGCCGAGATGCCCACTCGGCTTATCATATTGGCAAAAGAGGGAATTACACAAACTTAGTGCACAAGAACTTGAAGAAAGGAACATGGCATGGGTTCCCAAAGGAAGTGCTCAAAATAAGAATTATGTGCAAGCCTCCATTACAAGAAGTGCGGCAAAAGTGAAGAAGGAAAAGAGTAAAAACTATGAAGGACCAAGCCGAAGGTTTCAACATCTTTGGTCTACACATTATCCATATTCTTCAACTATGCCATTAACGCCTATGCCATGGAATTCGTCATCAGGTATTATTGGTAACCCTCAATGGGCTTATTTTAATCCATGGATGCAATATAATTTCTTATGTCATGAGAGGGTATTACCAAGTCACTATAGATTTGATTAGTTGCAAGTTTGTTGCTGATCCAAAGGGACGAAATACTTGATTTGTCATTTCATTTGTTCATTTCGACTATATGTGCTTTGAATGAAGTTTACATGGTAATGACCGATATTTATCTATCGTCCTAAGAGTATGTCAATGCATGGCCGGTGTAGTATTCTAACATCATCCTTAATTTGATTGGAGAGCGAGACAAGGTACGTGCTCATGAAAATTTATATGTATGTCTATATTATGATTGAATGGAGTTGAGACATCATGACCGATGTCATTGAATATATGCTACATAGACCAATTCATAGCTGCAGAATTGGTTGGTGGGCTTATACTTTGTTTGGATATGATTTGGCTTATGCATCTTTGAGATCTATAAGAGGCCAAATCATAGTTGATTTTGTTACTGAACATCGGATTAATGTCATGCATAATATTAATATTAGCCTTGTCTCTCTAGTACTATAGAGATTATGTATTGATGGTTCAATTCATAGCAATGGCCAAAGTGTTGGTGTTGTTTATATATTTCTTTATGGTACTATTTTTTGAAGCCTCGTGCCGCTTAGAATATTTTTGCACAAACAATCAAGCCGAATATGAAGCATTGTTATTCGGCCTAGAGATGTTACTTGATATAGGTGTTACATATAGTGAGGCTTATGGTGATTCGTTACTAGTGGTGCAACAAATATCCAAAGTCTTTTAGTGTTTGGACGAATCACTTAATGTTTATCTTGATAAATGTCTAGATATAATCTCTACTTTGGATTGTTTTAGCATTGCACATATATCTAGACATGACAACTGGAAAGCAAATGAGTTGGCACAGCAAGCATCTGGATACCATATTGATCATGGCATGTTTCATATTTCTCAAAGTCCGATGTCTTACCAGTATAGAAGAGGCCGAACCAGAACCCACTGATTCGGTCATTAACAAAAAATCTAGTGCAGGTGACAATTCCGACTGGAGGAAGCCCATTGTTGCTTACTTGCGTAATCCGAGTGAAAGGGTGGACAGGGCTGTTTGGCGTATGGCTTTTAAATATACTATGAGGGATGATGATCTTTATCGCCGAACAGTTGATGATGTTCTTTTAAAGTGCTTGGATGAGGACCACACAAGAGTTGCTATGGGAGAGGTACATGAAGGCATTTGTGGTACTCACCAGTCGGCTCCCAAGATGAAATGGTTATTACGACGTGCTGGGTTTTATTGGCTGACCATGATTAATGATTGCTTCAGATATTATAAAGGGTGCGAAGCTTGTCAAAAATTTGGTGATATTCAATTGGCTCCCATTGCTATGTTGAATCCTATTATCAAGCCGTGGCCTTTCAGAGGATGGGGTTTAGACTTTATTGGGCAAATCCATCCGTCTTCTTCAAAGGGGCATCGGTTCGTATTGGTGGCAACTGATTATTTCACTAAGTGGTCTGAAGCAGTACCTCTCAAGAACATGACGCATACGGAGGTAATTAAATTCATAACCGAGCACATTATTCATAGATTCGGTATTCCTAAAACGTTAACTACAGATCAAGGTTCATTTTTTATGTCACACCAAGTCAGAGAGTTTGCCGAATCTTATAACATAAAGTTGCTCAATTCCTCCCCATATTATGCCCAAGCTAATGGACAAGCTGAGTCTAGCAATGAAATTTTAATCAAGCTCATCAAGAAGAAGATTGAGGATAATCCAAGGAGATGGCATGACTTGTTGTCTGAGGCATTATGGGCACATAGAATCTCAAAGCATGGTGCTACGAAAGTGACTCCATATGAGCTAGTATATGGTCAAGAGGCTGTTTTACCAGTGGAAGTAAATTTGAATGCTTTGAGAATAGCCAAACAAAATGATTTATCGGCAATAGACTTCTATAACTTGATGATGGACAACATTGATGAGGTTGTTGATAAACGTTTGGCTTCTTTGAATGCCATAGAGAGAGATAAGTTGAGGGTGGCAAGGGCTTACAATAAGAAAGTCAAGTTGAAGAATTTTCAAGTTGGTGATCTCGTCTGGAAAGCGATTCTACCGATTGGTTCAAGAGATAGAAAATTCGGGAAGTGGTCTCCAAGTTGGGAAGGTCCTTTTAGAATTACAAGAGTTGTTCCCGGAAATTCATATTTGGTGGAATCAATACAGGGGGCATTGTTACCTCGAGCTCTCAATGGCAAATATTTGAAGAAGTACCACCCGGGTGTGTGGCAGGAAGCCTAAGTAGGCAACGGCCGATATACGATTATCGCCCTTAGCACAAACATGACCGATAAATAATTATTGTCCTGAGAAAAATAAATGGCCGACGGAGTGTTGGCATCGTCCTTAGAACGAACACCATGCATATTATTTTTCGGCATGCAAGCTTTGCCGAAAAACAGGGGGGCCTGTGTTGACACCTGATTTTGGCACAGTGCAGAATGCAATGGAGATGGCCTCAAATGACAAAATATTCTAAATGAGAAATTTCACATTGCCGAGTGGAACAACTTTGATGTTTGGACCATAATCATTCGGCATCATATCAAAGACCAAAACTACACTCAGATTGTCATGTTTAGGTATTCTGAGTGCTTTTTGGTCAAGTACGCCTCCAAGACAATCTCGGATGAAGGAATGCTCTACATGAATTGTCTTCGTCTCGTCGAATCGGTCGATTTTGATATAAAAATCATCTTAATCCGAGTTCGTATGCAAAAGTTAGAGCTATCTGGATGCAGCCCTGTCAAGAGGCGAAATATGACGCGGAAGACCAGACATGTCTTGGCAAGTGTCTGATGTAATGCGTGAGTGTTTTGGCCCAGAAGATGGACTCGAATCGGAAAACGTTCAACACGTAAGTTTTTCGTCTCGTCAATACGGTCAACTTTGCTTTTGGACACATTTTCATCCGAGGTCGTTTACTGCCTCAGAAACCTTGCCGGGGGAAAGCTTGCCGCTGTGAACAGTAACCTGCCGGGGAAAGCTTGCCGCCGTGAACAGTAACCTTGCCGGGGAAAGCTTGCCGCCGTGAACAGTAACCTTGCCGGGGAAAGCTTGCCGCCGTGAACAGTAACCTTGCCGGGGGAGAGCTTGCCGCCGTGAACAGTAACCTGACACGGAAAGCTTGTCGCCGTGAACAGTAACCTTGCCGGGAAAGCTTGCTGCCGTGAACAGTAGAAACTGTCGAGGCCAATCCGACCAGATGCTGAAGATGGGCTCAAATACTTATCTAGATGGCTTCGGATGAAGAAGCGTTCAACATAGGAGTTGTTCGTAACGTCAAAACGGTCAACTTTGCTTTTGGAGTCATCATCATCCGACGTAGTATACGACCTGCAGAGACGCTGCGAGAGTCGGACGGTCCAGTCAGCTACATGAACGAGTCTGACTCGAAATTAGAGATGACCCCGTGGAGTATTCAAGATGGCCTTATTTGGAAAAGAGATCAACATACAGATTGTTGGCCTCGTCGAAGCACACATAATTGATATTTGAACCGTCTCCATCGGAAGTCATATGCAGATTCCACAGCCCATGCAAGGAGCAAGACAGAAGATTGGATCAGATTCGGGCTGAATCCGAGTGGGACCAGAACTAGGATTCTAGGACGTGAATTGATGTAATTTTCTTGTAAGGAAAGCCTAGATGAATCCTTTGCTTGTACGGGAAGTCCAGCCGCCTCTTATATATGTTGGGGGTGACGGCCGATTGAAACAACACACAATCGAACAAATCAATATACTACTTTTTCATCTACTTTTTATCTCTCCCTTGTATCTTTCTTCTCGTTCTTCACTAGTTCTTCATGTTTGAGGGCTGCAGATCCACGAGGCTCTAGGGGTGAGCGAATCGACCTAGGGCAGCCCATAGCCGCCGCAATCCCTGACGGGGTCCCTCCTGGGTGCGCGGGGTTTCGGGTCTGCAAAAGCGCCCGCCGACTGTCTTGCGTATCGCGCTGTCGGTCGGGTCTCCTTCGACGTGAGCTGCGGTGCATCACCCCCGGCGTCGAGGGTACACGTGACGTGTTCGTGTGTCAACAGCAGGCTCTGCTGCCCATTGGCTCTTAAGGCCTGTTCGGCATCCCTCCGGCTCCACGCTCTCGCTCTCAGAGCTGGCGAAGCTGAAGGTAAAAAATACGGAGCGGGGAAACATGTGCCATGCACATCCTTGAATTTCAGGGAGCAATGGATTGCCGAACAACCCCTTAATATCGCACTTTTGCAGCTTCGCTTCCTTCTGCGTTCGTGGGGAGCTCCTATACGGCGCTGCAGGCGCCCGTTTGCGCTCCTGGCGCCCGCAGCGCCCCGCGCTGGGCCGGCCCATGAACCATGGTGACGAATGAACGCAAAAACCTCACCAAAAATGGAAAATAATAATGCTTTCTACATGAGTCGAACTTATCACATTGTGTTAACATACAGGTGCCACTAGCCAGACGAGCTACTTTCTATTGTTGCTTAGTACTAGAGGCGAAAGCATAATAACAACGTTGCAGCGCTATTTTATTCATCTAATGTACCACTTAAATTTTTTTAATCAATTGGAAAAAAGATAGTGATTTTGAAAAAAGTTTTCATCGATTTCGAAAAAAAGTTCATCAAATTTGAAACAAAAGTTCATCATTTTTGAAAAAAGTCCACTGGGTTTAAAAAAAGTTCGCTGGATTTGAAAAAAAGTTCACCAGGTTTGGAAAAAAGTTCACCGGGTTTGGAAAGAAGTTCATCGATTTTGAACAAAACTTTATCGAATTCAAAAAAAGTTCACCGAATTCGAAAAAGAGTTCACCAAATGCGAAAAAAGTAGAATTAGAAAAAAAAGGTCCGGCGAATTTGAATTTTTTTTAAAATACTCGCGCATTTAAGAAAAGAAAAAAAGAAAGCTTCGCGAACAGAAAGGAATAAAAAGGCGGAAAGAAGAGAGATTGCATGACCCATGGTTGTGTCGTAGTGGTTACTTCGATTTGCTTTCTATATGGAGTGGTCTTGAGTTCAAATCTGGGTCGCGCTAATTTTTTTGATCCTTTCCAGAAAAAAAACGTAGAATGGGCCGGCCCAGCTCGGACTGCCGCACGCGCCCGTTTGCAAATTGCACGTATCGGGCGCCTGCATGGAATTGTCGCGTCCGTGTCCCTCCATGGCAGGTGTCGCGTGGGGGTGGACGCGCGAGAGTCGGCCCCGGCTACCGCCACCGCTGCTCGTCGCTTGACCGCGGCGCGCAGGAAAACCAACCAACCAATAGCGGTGGCCGGCTGGTTCGTACGTACCTGTTGCTGCTCCTACGGATCGAGCCCAGCGCGATGAGCGCCCGTGGGGGCCTCGGCAACAGTGGAGCACGCCCCCGGCCGATGGCTCGGTCGTCCCAGAGCACCGACACAAGTACCGCGACCCACGCGCGACGGTGACCCGCGCCTGGGCCGCGCGCGCGGGGCCCCTAGTCCGGGCCGATCGGGTCAAACGCGTAGCACCTCGTCAAGCCAAACCAAACCTGCCAAGGTTCACAGGGCGCAGGGCGCGGAGACGCCGAGACCGTAAGCTGTACGAGACGCACAGTGCCCGCCCGGCGTGCCCCCCTCAGCTCGCAGGCCTACTACGCGCGCGTGGCAGGTAACCGTCCGGCGCCCGCCCGATCGATCCTATCAATTTGTCTGATTTGTCTTCTTGCTGATCGGATCCCGTGCTGTTATTTCATGATTAAAAATACTTTTCTCATCCCCTCCAGAAATGTAGTTCCACACACCGTGAGATGTTAGCACTGCTTGGTTTTACTTACATCGCTGACCCCGGCCCCGGGGAGATATACCTAGCTTCCGCGCTAGCGCCGGCCCCGGGAAATCGATCTTTATTGGAGGTTGCGCAACCCATATTCAGGGTTCATCCATTGATTGGGGTTGAGAACTGTCGAGAATTGGGGTTGGACTCGGCAGTTGGCGAACTTCGCGACCTCATTAGGTCATACAACCCAGCGATGGTGTTTCTTCGAGAGATGGGCAGGAGTTCGACGACGATAATTCGAGATTTCATCGTTTCGAGGAGACACATATGATGTAGGGGGAGTGGCGAGAAAGTGCGTGTGAGATTATAAGATATGGCCAGTTTAGGGAATACAAGATTTAGGGTTGGGCCATGGAAGTTGGATGTTGACACCACATGTTATAGGACTTATTTTCATTTATTTGTTTCTTGGGGTATCCATTGGGTTACCCATGGACGCAATTTCATACCCATGCCCTACCCATATATTTTGCAGGTGTGGATAGCCATTACCCATGGGTACAAAACCTCTTCAAGTCTTGCCCATGCCCATTGTATTCGGGTAGGGTACCTGCGGATACCCATACCCATGGGCAAAACTGCCATCCCTAACTAAAGTGGAGATTGGGATTTAATCATGGTGTTGTAGTGGACTGCAGGGGAAAGAGTGGAGGCTTGGCACTTTGGTGGAGAGATCAAGTTGAGGTCACGGTGCGGACTTGGTGTCAGTATTACATCGATGCAAAGATTGTGGAGGATGGGGTTCCCTTTCGATTCACTGGAATCTACGGGGAGCCACGTATCGAGAAGAGAACAAAAACCTGGGAGGTTATCCGATATCTCAGGGCATAGGACGATCTACCATGGCTCTACGTGGGAGATTTTAATGAAGCGCTACGACAAAGTGAACAACAGGGTGGAAACCCGAGGAATCTGAACCAGATGGCACTCTTTGAGGACTGCTTGTCCAACTGCAGACTCGTGGATCTTGCTTTCTCGGGATACCCATTTACGTGGGATAACAAGCGAGATACGGATGAGAACATTCAAGTACGGTTGGATCGGGCGACGTGTAATGCGGATTTCGCCCAGCTGTTTCCAGCGGTAGAAGTCCAACATGTGATGACGGAAGAGTCCGCTCATCAAGCTCTGATCATTAGGGCTTCGACGACACTGGTCGAGGCGCGTGCAAAGGGACAACGCCCTTTCATTTATGAGGCTGCATAGGCCCGACATGATGGCTACGAAGGGATGGTGGCCGCTGCATGGGGTGCAGCCCTTGCAGCCAATCAGCAGGAAGGGAAGCTGGTGTCGGCTTGCAATAGGCTCAAGGATGCGACCAAGGCCATGCAAGAGTGGAGCCGAAAGGTTTTTGGATTGATCAAGAAACAGATAGCCCACCTCAAGGGGCAGTTAGTGGATGCTAAGGAGCGAGTTGTTCAGACGGGCTATAGACAGGAAATAAAGGGCATAGAAGATCAACTTCATGAGCTATATGAGAGGGAAGAAGTGTACCACAAGCAAAGGTCGAGAGTGGACTAGTTAACGGAAGGGGATCAGAACACAAAATACTTCCAAAACCGATCCTCGCACCTCAAACGGAAGAATACGGTCAAAGCCTTGAGGAGGGAGGACGGGACGAAGTGTACAGATGATGAAGGAATGCGTACGATGGCTGCACAATTCTTTGTGCATCTTTTCGCCTCTGAAGGATCGAATAACAAAGATAATGTTCTGCAACATACCCAAGGACTGGTTACTGATGAGATGAATGCAAAATTGACAATACCTTTCTGTGACGAGGAGATGAGAATGACTCTCTTTCAAATGGGGCCAACAAAGGCGCCGGGGCCGGACGGCCTACCGGCCATGTCTTACCAACGCCACTGGGAGTTGGTTAAGGAGGATGTGTGCGGAGCAGTCAGCGAGTTTTTGGAGGGGAAGGCGGCTCCAAATAGCTTTAATGACACGATCATTGTGATAATTCCGAAAGTAAACTCACCGGAGTTACTCTGGCAATTCTGCCCCATTAGCCTTTGTAATGTGCTCTATAAGATTGCGGCGAAGGCACTGGCCAACCACCTAAAAGTGGTGCTTCCTTTCATGATCTCAGAGGAGCAGAGTGCATTTGTGCCTGGCAGACTAATAACAGATAATGTGCTCGTAGCCTATGAGTGTGTACATGCGATCAGGAAGAGGAAACGTAAGAAGCCAATGTGTGCGGTTAAGCTAGACATGATGAAGGCATATGGCAGAGTAGAGTGGGATTTTCTAGAGCAAATGCTACTGAAGTTTGGATTCTCTTGTCACTGGACGGAGATGGTTATGCGTTGTGTGAAATCTCCTACTTTTTCTGTCAAGCTGGATGGGGGGCTGTCTCAGCGGTTTAACCCTTCAAGAGGACTTAGACAAGGGGACCCTCTCTCCCCGTATCTTTTTCTCTTTTGCGCGGAGGGTTTCTCGACATTATTAAAGAAGGCGCATGAGGAGTCAGACATCAAGGGGGTTTCTTTCGGTAGCAGCGGGCCAACTGTTACTCATCTACTTTTCGCAGATGACAGCGTGGTCTTTGTGGAAGGCTCTAGGAAAAATTTTGAGTCACTTCATGCTGTTCTGCATGAGTATGAAGCTGCGTCCGGTCAGAAAGTGAACCTCCATAAGTCTTCAATATTCTTTGGGAAAGGTACGGAGGATGCTACAAAAGAAGAGCTAAAGCAGGTGCTGGGTATTGCGGAGGAGGTGCTGAGTGAGAGGTATCTAGGATTACCTAAAGTGGTGGGGATCTCGAAGGATGGAACATTCAGATATGTCAAGGAGAGAGCAAGAGGAAAAGTATTAGGGTGGAAAGGACAAGGATTATCAAAGATGGCGAGAGAGGTGCTTGTTAAATCCGGTCTCCAATAAACACCAACTTTTACCATGAGCTGCTTCCAACTCACAGATAAAATGTGCGGGAATTTGTCATCTATTTCGTCAAACTTCTGGTGGGGTGAAGCAAATGGTCAGAAGAGGGTCCATTAGATCGCTTGGGATAAAATGTGCACGAGAAAGCATGAAGGAGGGCTAGGGTTTCGGGACCCGGAGGCCTTTAACCAAGCTTTGCTTGCCAAGCAAGCTTGGCGACTATTTCAGGTGCCATCGTCGCTGTGTGCTAGGGTTTTGAAAGCCCAGTATTACTCAGAAGGATCAATCCTAAATGCAACCTGCCCATGGGGGTTCATACACATACAGAAGCATTTTACACAGGAGGGACGTGCTGATGGATGGCCCTAGATGGAGAATTGGAGATGGTTCTAATATAAAAATACATCATGATATCTGGATTCCCAGGAAGGGTAGCCTAAAGCCACTCGGCCAAAGCTACATCCCTGGGATTGTGCGAGTTAGCGATCTTATGGATCTAGACGGAGCCTCGTGGAATGTGAACGTGGTACATACCATGTTTGCCCCGAACGAGGTTCAGGAAATCCTACAAATTCCCGTGGGAGGCTTAGACACGGAGGACTATCAAGCGTGGAATTACACCAAGAATGGTGTCTTCTCGGTTACGTCGGCATACCACCTATGTATGAGCCAGAAACAGGAGCGATCGGGGAGGCCGGAATCATCCTCAGAAGTGGCAGACCACAAGTCATGGCTGAGTTTGTGGAATACGCTGGTACCCGGGAAAGTAAAAACGCATATGTGGCCAATCATAAGAAACGACATAGCTGTGGGAACGGAGCTGTAGAGGAGGAAAATCAAAGCGGGAGTCTTCTGTGTTGCTTGTGGAAGAGAGGAGACAATCTACCACAGATTTTGGGACTGCTACCACTTGGTTAAGTTTTGGAAGACAATGCATTCGGAATTGGGGGTGCCGGTGGCGATCCCATCGGAGTCGTGTAGCCCTCAGGGTGCGTTGTCGAGATGGCTCATGTCATGGTTTGCTGAAGCTTCAGATGATGAACGAGCTGTCATGGTAGAGGGTGTATATGCCCTTTGGTTAGCAAGAAATAATGCTCGCGATGGACAAAGGGTGGATGAAGCGGAGGCGATATCAAGGGGAGTGTTTAACTTAATAGTGGAATGGCAGTCCATCCATGGGCGCAAGAGCAAACCGGAAAGAACAAGGACGACACAGTAGTGGAGACCACCAGAAGAGAGATGGGTTAAGGCCAACGTTGATGCGCGGCAGCAAAGATGGGGGATGGAGGAGATGGAGTGGTTCTTAGAAATCACGACGGTGCATACATCAGCAGTGCTTGCCACTTTCTCCCAAAGTGCAATGACCCAGCGAGAGCAGAACTTCAAGCTTGCCGACGAGTGATAACTCACAAGTATAGGGGATCGCAACAGTTTTCAAGGGTAGAGTATTCAACCCAAATTTATTGATTCGACACAAGGGGAGCCAAAGAATATTCTCAAGTATAAGTAGCTGAGTTGTCAATTCAACCACACCTGGAAAAATTAATATCTGCAGCAAAGTACTTAGTAGCAAAGTAATATGATAGTAGTGGCAAAAGTAACGGTAGCAGTTTTGTAGTGATTGTAACAGTGGCAACGGAAAAGTAAATAAGAAAAGATCAATATGTGAAAAGCTCATAGGCAATGGATCAGTGATGGATAATTATGTCGGATGCGATTACTCATGCAATAGTTATAACATAGGGTGACGCAGAACTAGCTCTAGTTCACAATGTAATGTAGGCATGTATTCCGAATATAGTCATACATGCTTATGGAAAAGAACTTGCATGACATCTTTTGTCCTACCCTCCCGTGGCAGCGGGGTCCTATTGGAAACTAAGGGATATTAAGGCCTCCTTTTAATAGAGTACCGGACCAAAGCATTAACACATAGTGAATACATGAACTCCTCAAACTACGATCATCACCGGTAAGTATCCCGATTATTGTCACTTCGGGGTTAACGGATCATAACACATAATAGGTGACTATAGACTTGCAAGATAGGATCAAGAACTCACATATATTCATGAAAACATAATAGGTTCAGATCTCAAATCATGGCACTCGGGCCCTAGTGACAAGCATTAAGCATAGCAAAGTCATAGCAACATCAATCTCAGAACATAGTGGATACTAGGGATCAAACCCTAACAAAACTAACTCGATTACATGATAAATCTCATCCAACCCAACACAGTCCAGCAAGCCTAGGATGGGGTTACTCACGCACGGCGGTGAGCATCATGAAAATGGTGATGGAGGAAGGTTGATGATGACGATGGCGATGGATTCCCCTCTCTGGAACCCCGAACGGACTCCAAATCAGCCCTCCCGAGAGAGATTAGGGCTTTGCGACGTCTCCATCTCGTAAAACGCGATGAATCCTTCTCTCCTATTTTTTTCTCCCCGAACGTGAATATATGAAGTTGGAGTTGAGGTCGGTGGAGCGTCAGGGGGCCCATGAGGCAGGGGGCGCGCCCCCACCCTCGTGGACAGGGTGTGGGCCCCCTGACGTTGATTCTTTCGCCAGTGTTTTTTATATATTCAAAAAATATTCTTCGTTGATTTTCAGGTCATTTCGAGAACTTTTATTTCTGCATAAAAATAACACCATGGCAATTCTGCTGAAAACTTCGTCAGTCCGGGTTAGTTCCATTCAAATCATGCAAGTTAGAGTCCAAAACAAGGGCAAAAGTGCTTGTAAAAGTAGATACGATGGAGACGTATCAACTCACCCAAGCTTAAACCTTTGCTTGTCCTCAAGCAATTCAGTTGATAAAGAAAAACTTTTAGAAACTCTGTTTGCTCTTGTTGTTGCAAATATGTAAAGCCATCATTCAAGTTTTCAGCAAAGATTATGAACTAACCATATCCACAATAACATTTAGGTCTCATGTTTACTCATATCAATGGCATAATCAACTAGCGAGCAATAATAATAAATCTCAAATGACAACACTTTCTCAAAAAAATCATAATATGATATAACAAGATGGTATCTCGCTAGCCCTTTCTGAGACCGCAAAACATAAATGTAGAGCACCCCTGAAGATCAAGGGCTGACTGGAAATTGTAATTCATGGTAAAAGAGATCCAGTCACAGTCATACTCAATGTAAACTAATTATAATACATGCAAATGACAGCAGTGCTCTCCAACTGGTGCTTTTTAATAAGAGGATGATGACTCATCATAAAAGTAAATAGATAGGCCCTTCGCAGAGGGAAGCAGGGATTTGTAGAGGTGCCAGAGCTCAGTTTTGAAATAGAGGTGAATAATATTTTAAGCAGTATACTTTCATTGTCAACATAACAACCGACAGATCTCAATATCTTCCATGCTACACACATTATAGGCGGTTCCCAAGTAGAATGGTAAAGTTTATACTCCCCCACCACCAACAAGCATCAATCCATGGCTTGCCCGATACAACGGGTGCATCCAACTAACAACAATCCTGGGGGAGTTTTGTTTGCAATTATTTTGATTTGATTTGAGCATGGGACCGGGCATCCCGGTGACCAGCCATTTTCTCATGAGTGAGGAGCGGAGTCCACTCCTCTTGAGAATAACCTGCCTAGCGTGGAAGATACAGACAACCCTAGTTGATACATGAGCTATTCGAGCATACAAAACAGAATTTCATTTGAAGGTTTAGAGTTTGGCACATACAAATTTACTTGGAACGGCAGGTAGATACCGCATATAGGAAGGTATTGTGGACTCATATGGAATAACTTTTGGGGTTTATGGAGTTGGATGAACAAGCAGTATTCCCGCTTAGTACAAGTGAAGGCTAGAAAGAGACTGGGAAGCGACCAACTAGAGAGCGACAACAGTCATGAACATGCATTAAAATTAATCAACACTGAATGCAAGCATGAGTAGGATATAATTCACCATGAACATAAATATCATGGAGGCTATGTTGATTTTGTTTCAACTACATGCGTGAACATGTGCCAAGTCAAGACACTCGAATCGTTCAAAGGAGGATACCACCCTATCATACCACATCACCACCATTTTAATAGCATGTTGGCACGCAAGGTAAACCATTATAAACTCCTAGCAAATTAAGCATGGCATGGGCAACTATAATCTCTAATCGTCATTGCAAACATGTTTCATTCATAATAGGCTAAATCAGGAACGATGAACTAATCATATTTACAAAAACAAGCGAGGTCGAGTTCATACCAACTTTTCTCATCTCAATTAGTTCATCATATATCGTCATTATTGCCTTTCACTTGCACGACCGAATGGTGTGGATAATAATAATAATAGTGCACGTGCATTGGACTAAGCTTGGAATCTGCAAGAATTCAATTCAAGGGAGAAGACAAGGTAATATGGGCTCTTTATTAGATCAACATTAATGCATATGAGAGCCACTCAACATTTTCATTATGGTCTTCTCCTCTTGACCCCCAAAGAAAAAGAAAATAAACAAAACTATTTACACGGGAAAGCTCCCAACAAGCAAAAGAAGAACAAGAAATCTTTTTGGGTTTTCTTTTTAATTGCTATTACTATAGACATCGAAAGTAAACTAGCTAAAAGCTACAACTAATTTTTTTCGTTTTTCTTTAAGGTTTTTTAAACACACAAGAAGAATGCCAGAAAAGAAAATAAACTAGCATGGATGATACAATGAAAAAGTATGAGCACCGACAACTGGCATGAGTGTGTGAACATGAATGTAATGTCGGTGAGAAATACGTACTCCCCCAAGCTTAGGATTTTGGCCTAAGTTGGTCTATGCCCATGGATCAAAGTTGTAGCTGGAGTCGTACTGAGATGCAGCGGCAATTGCCTCATGAGCTGCAGCTTGGAGGCGAGCTGTCTCCGTCCTCTTCTCATACTCGTCGCCTCCTCCCTGGTTATAATATATCTCCTTTTTTCCTGAAAGTCAAAGAAACCAGGAGCAGGGAGAGCAACATGGACAGTGAGACATCTGTCAAAGATTAGTTGGTATTGGAGGAACTGTTCGTTCCTCTCAACAAACTGATGACGAACCATAGCATTATAATCTAGATAAGTAGGGGGCAACTCCATATCATTTCCATGTATGGGTACCTCAAGAAAATTAGCTAAACGGGTTGCGTAAATTCCACTGAACAAATATCCATTAATATTGTTATTATGCAACCTACGTGCAACAATGGCCCCCAAGTTATATTGTCTATCTCCTAATACAACACTCTTGAGAATACTAAGATCCAGAACACACATATGACATGCCTCATCCTTACCGTTTATGCATCTTTCTATAAAGAGAGCAAAATAATGTATGGCAGGAAAATGAATGCTTCCTATGGTAGCTTGTGTTATTTCTCTAGGTTCCCCCACAGTGATACTAGCAAGAAATTCTTTAAATTCAGATTTGCGAGGTTCACTAACACCACCCCACTGCGGGAGTTTACCAGCAGTATTAAAATCTTCTAAGTTCCTGGTATAAGATTTATCATAAAGATCAAATAGGACAGTGTGACAATTGCGTGATGATGTAAATTTAAACCTTCCCACAAAGGAATCAGTTAAGTAGTGGTACTGGGGGCACTTATCTGACACGAAGCCTTCAAGTTCAGCATTACACACATATGCTTCAAATTCCTCCTTAATTCCTGCTTGGACCATGAAATTTTCTGACGGCCATTCACAAGGCCGCACTTGAGATTCTCTTGGTAGTTCATAGTCCGGCTCAGGTATTGCGGGCCTGGGTCCTTGCTTCTTTAAAGAACCACCTCGGTACATTTTTCTAAACATATTTCTTCCTCTGAAAAATTTCTGAAATTTTTAGTGACTCAAAAATAAAAGTGAACCAAACTCAACAAGATTGATAGCAACTACTCCTACAAGTGCCTAAAGGCCATATCATGCATTAAAACTACTTTTGACCACATAAATTTGACATGCAAGCTCAAGAACATGGTCACCTAAGCAGCAAAAATTTGCAATAAATAAAGCACTAGAACAAAAACTAATTGGACCATTGGAGGAGTCACATACCGAAGAACAATCCCCCAAAGCAGTTTTGTGAATGGAGTTTTGAGCAAGGAGATCGAAAATGGCAGCAAGATGAGCTAAAACATGGGTTTGAGCTCATGGATGATTTTTTCTAGAGGAAGACGAAGTGTGTGGGTGCAAGAATAAGTGGAGCGGACCCACGTGGGTCCACAAGGCAGGGGGCGCCCAGGGGGGGTGGGCGCGCCCTCCACCCTCGTGGGCACATGGTGAGGCCCCTTGGTGTGTTCTCAGTGCCAATAATTCTTAAATATTTTGAAAAAAAATCATATTTCATTTTCAGGGCATTTGGAAAACTTTTATTTTCGGGGTATTTTTGATTGCAAGGAGGCAATCTTGATGAGAAAATTATCTACCTTGCAAAGGTATCTCGGCGGGATCAAATATATGACGAGATTGCCAGACATTGTGATCGTCCTTGATCAGCAAAAAGAGTATATAGCTCTTCGCGAATGTGCCATTTTGGGGATTCCTACTATTTCTTTAGTCGATACAATTTGTGACCCGGATCTCGCGAATATATCGATTCCAGCCAACGATGACACTATGACTTCAATTCGATTGATTCTTAACAAATTAGTATTTGCAATTTGTGAGGGCCGTTCTCTCTATATAAGAAATCTTCAGAAAACAGACAGAAAATACTAATTTTTACTTTATTTAATATAAATAACAGAAAGTAAAAAGAGGGTACAGAAGGTTGTGCTTTCTAACTTCATCCATCTCATGCTCATCAAAAGGAATTCACTAATAAGGTTGATCAAGTCTTGTTAACAAACTCATTCCGAATCGCATGAAACCGGAGAATTTTCGAATAACACTAGGTTACCTCAACGGGGATATGCACATCCCCAACGATAAGAATATCATATTTCTTCTTGACGGTAGGAAGAGGAAATTCAAAACCTCCTATAATAACCGTTGAAAATTTTCCAATAGAATTGATACTATGGTCTTGAGGTTGTTGTGGCACCCCAGCTCAGAGAAAACTGAAACGCCCCATATTCCAGCCCAGAGATCGAGGTGAAGTCTTCTAGAATATGACACTGCTAAGTATAGAACAAACTAGCTCTCTATTACAACACGAATATGAATACAAGGGTTCCGATATTACAATGAATAATATCGGTACGACGACACTACGCCAACCACAGTTGCTCTATACAAGCAGCATAACAACTTGAAGCAGCGGAACAACTACTGGCAGCGGAACAACGAACGGCGGTGATGGACTCCAATCTGCAGGGACTCTGACTGGAACGTTTATCCTAGCTCGCACACACAGGAACCACACCAAACAAGCAAGCAATCCAGGCACGACCTGCAAATTGGCATGACACGCCAGGTCAGTACATTGAATGTACTTGCAAGCTCACAATAACTAGAAGCATTCAAGACAAACAACAACATGGAAATTACAGGTTAAGCAGGAATTATCATGAGATCATCAGGATAACATGGCATGAACAACATGAACATAATATCACTAGAACAATATGATCATGGCATGAACATATAAATCTGATGATACTAGCATGCAACATGATGACACTACATGAACCATTTAGTCTGCTCGGGTTACCTCGTAACCATCACATGCATCACTTACCAACCTCGTACATTACACGATCATCTCAGGATCAAATCAAGCTTGGTATAAACAATACCGTAGTAATCATCGAATGACCACAAGGAGCTTGATCTTTACCCACGATTCTTGCACAACATCACGAATATCCAACAACTCGATATCCTTGATACCACGGTGATCATTCCGGCGATCACAACCATGACCAACACTTGGTCTCAAACGGTGATCTTTCCGGTGATCACAAGAAACTTATCTCATTGAACTGGGGTTGTTATTAAGCACATTATTATTATTACTATTGACTCACAGTGTGACCGACACGAACTGGGCCCTTATCCGTGGGCACGGCTATCGATAGATTCAGTATACACTCTGTAGAGGTTAGCACACTGTACCCACACCACGGAACCCATGGCCTCGCACCCCCATTTGAGTGGACCAACGGCGTTCTGACAAAACCGATCTACTGCCATGACACTCTCCTGGCCACTCTGACTCACTCCCTATTGGGCTAGTCCTGGGTGGCCCCGTGTCTACCAAAGACACCAACGACCACCGCCATGGCCAAACATAAACGGTCCCAAATGGGGACCCGGATCCATAACAACAACAACAGGCACACAAGGTTATGTCTGCTTACCGGGCCAAGGTACCGCACACCCATAACCTTCCCTCGTTGGAGGCACCGACGAGAGGCACGACAATGGACCCAGTTAGGACCTTCCCATAAAGGTAAGCGTGGTTGCACTGGTCAGTTCGATATGGTGGCACCATGACTCAGCCAACATTTGTTCAAGTTCAATTTAATCTGGTTAAACTTGAATGCAAATATGCTGAGCCATGATAAAATACATGATGCAATTACAATGCATGAGCATGATATCAACATAATCATGAGAGAACCACATAACTATCCACCATATCAATAATGAATCATATCCAACTAAGCATGGCATACTGACTAGCATGAACATCATAAGTACATACTTCTCCAAAACATAGCATGACAACTAGCATCAACAATAGATATCATGCAAGAACATATCAATAATGCCATCATGCAAGCATTTAACCAACTGGATGCAATGGAACATGCATAACAACGGTACTCGGGATAGATGGCAGTCATGCACCGAAGACCATCACCAACATCAACATGTACTACTAGCAAGCATAAGCATATGAAAGGAATACTAGCATCTAGCAGGGCATGCTAACCAGTTGCATAACAACATAGCAAGAAAGTAAGCATTAACCAAGAATCATTACCGAACAACGATAACCATATTTTAAACAAGCAAATAGTTAATAAATATTCAATTTGAAAACCATGGCTACTACATGACTATCATGCAAGTGGGTATTGTGGCTTGCCTGGGGTGATGGCGACTCCGGGAAGAAGTGCGGTGAAGCCGCGGAACGAAACATTGGACGGTTCTTTCTCGGAGGGGGCTGAATAGAGGCAAGGGCATAATGGTCATTTTCACTATGAAACCACCTAGTGAAAATGTTACCAAAAGATAGAGCTCGACGATACGAAGAAGTGAGCATTGGTTTCACCTCAATCAGAGTTACGGTTGCGGAGTTATGAGGTGTAGAAGATCAGGGACCAATCTGTGAATAAACTTCAGCAAACAGGCCCCTGGTGGAAAAACAGAAAGCGCCTTCGGGCCAAACACGTTTTCTGTGAAGGGAAACGTATTTTCAGCCGCAATAGAAGAGAATACGCTTTCCTGAAGGGAAAACGCATTTTGGGTAAAAGAGGAAGGAAACACACTTTCATGTAACGAAAACGCCTTTCAAGAAAACGTTTCCACTTATCCGAGTGGATAAGGTGGTGGCTCACTTACAAGTGGGGTCCGTTGGAAAGGGGGGGCCCGCCTGGCTAGCTGGCAAGGTGTCGTCTCCCTCCTCCCGTGCTCGCTCGCGATAGGGAACAGGGGAGGGTGACAGAGGCGCTGCCGGCGACGTGGCGGCCGGCTCAGGCCAGCTCCGGCCGAGCGGAGACCACCGGTGGGCGCGGCTCAGACTCCGGCGTCCATCCCTGCAAATAGGGAGCGACGGGGCGGCTGGGAGCGACGACGGTGAGCGGCGACAGGGAGGAGTACAGAGGCGGCAGAGGCGTCGGGCAAAGGGGGTAGCCGGCGATGAGGGACGATTACGGCGAGGGCGAGGTGGTGGGGTGGACCGCCGGAGCACGGGGAGTCGGTTGGTGGTGGTGAAGAGGCGAGAAGATGCTCGGGGAGGCCGGACAAGGAAGCGGCCGAGAGGCGGAGGCGACGGCCAAACTCGGGGCTTGCGGCCAGAGGCACTCCGGCGAGGGGTAAAGGGGTCGGGGCGACTCGTAGGAGTGTGGGGGAGGCAGTGGACAACACCAGAGGAGAGGAGAAGGCTCGAGCTAGCCGGAACTGAGGAGGAACCGCGGCGGCCGAGGTGAACTCCGGCAAAAAGAGGAGGGGGACGAGGACTCCGGTGGACTAGAGAGGCGAGGGAGGAGTGAATGAGCTGCGGAGGGGTTCTGGGGATCCTTATATAGGCGCGGGGGAGAGCTCTAGAGTTCACGAGCGAGCTCCCAACCGAGCTTTAATGGCGGGCAGAGGTTGGACGCGGCACGAGCATGGAGCTAGCGGCTCATTTATGGCGAACCACGACGGGGAACCGATGCAGGGCAACACAGTCGAGCATGGGCAAGCTCCTGGACAACGTTTGAGGTCGAGAAGAGGAGGGAGGAGACGAGCACAGTGGCCGGACTGAGCGAGAGCTTGCACTATGTGTGACGCCAGTGGGATCACCACGGGCACTAGTGCAAACAGCACGTTCTGGCCGGGCCGACCATGTCTAGTAGATAGACTGTCGTGCCCTTAATCAAAATGAGGAAATAAATCGGTCCAGGGGCGAAGAAGAGATTTGCACTTAGCTGCAAAGTAAATCAACAAGAAGGTGCCTGTAACTTGCTGTGGTTAAACCAGCTTGGTGACGTGGTAAATATTTTGTCTGATGATGATCACATACTAAGGTGATGTTGATCACCAAAAACCAGACTAAGGGGAGGGGTTTAGATGAGGGTTGCTGTAGAAAGTGCAAAAGTGGCCAGAATTAGGGATTTGGATGATACACTCACATAATTGATTTTCATGAGCTTAAATTTGACAGAGAGGGGTTATAGGATGGTATGAAGTTTCTGTAAAGATTTCATGCCATTTGGAAATACCAAAGGGGCACTTGTTTCACAAAGCTTCATTCTGGACAGAAACTTGAGAAAATTGCACAGGGCAATTGGATTAACTAATTGAGCTAAAACTTGGTGGAGGGAGTTGATATAGTAGGAGGCATGTCTTGGTAAAGTTTCAGCTCAACTGAAGCAATATAAAATATAGTTGCTTCACAAACTAAAAATCTGACCGGAATCTAAGGTTTGGAGCTGGGCTCACATGGATAAGTTACTTGAGCTCAAATTTGGTGGAGGGCCATTATTTGATCATATGAAGTACCTTGCAAAAGTGAAACTCATTTTGATATATCTAGCTTGTACTTCCTTCACAATCACTTCCCTCAGACAGGAACTTTGAAAAATTGCTCAGGAATATTTACTAGGAAAATTGAGTTGAATTTTGGCACAAGTCAATTATTTTGACATTAAAAGACGTCCAAGAAGTTTGGGTTCAAATGGCTAAATATAAATAGCACTTGCTTCACAATGTGCCATTTAGGACAGAATAGGAAATGAATTTATTGAGCATGATGGGAAACATGGCCAATGATATATTTTGCCATATTTGAGGAAGATATTACCCACACAATTTATGAGAATTATTTGGGAATTTTAGGAGTGACAGAAATATAGGTTGCTTCACAACCTAGGGTTTTAAGAGTTATTCCTTTATCCGAAAAGGAACATTCCCAACAAAAGAATTCTGGGTTAGGTCAAGGTTGAAAATGACATGATCTTGGGATGATGAATAGGATGACAGGCCACTATAAAACCTAGGAAGACATGATCTTCCCAAGTTTCAGAACCACATAGCCACGGAAAAGCAAAACAAAACAGGAATTCCAAGAAAATCAAAGAAAAAAGAAAAGGGCAAAAATCCATGCTGTTACAGTTGTTTCCTCAGAAAGTGTACCGTATGCTCATCACCATTAACATGAAAAGTGACATTGCCTTTGTTGCAATCAATAACAGCCCCTGCAGTATTCAAGAAGGGTCTTCCAAGGATAATCGACATACTATCGTCCTCGGGAATATCAAGAATAACAAAGTCCGTTAAAATAGTAACATTTGCAACCACAACAGGCACATCCTCACAAATACCGACATGTATAACAGTTGATTTATCAGCCATTTGCAAAGATATTTCAGTAGGTGTCAACTTATTCAAATCAAGTCTACGATATAAAGAGAGAGTCATAACACTAACACCGGCTCCAAGATCACATAAAGCAGTTTTAACATAGTTTCTTTTAATGGAGCATGGTATAGTTGGTACTCCTGGATCTCCACGTTTCTTTGGTATTCCACCCTTAAAAGTGTAATTAGCAAGCATGGTGGAAATTTCAGCTTCCAGTATCTTTCTTTTATTAGTAACAATATCTTTCATATACTTAGCATAAGGGTTCATTTTAAGCATATCAGTCAAACGCATACGCAAAAAGATAGGTCAAATCATTTTAGCAAAGCACTCAAAATCCTCATCATCCTTTTTCTTGGATGGTCTAGGAGGAAAGGGCATGGGTTTCTGAACCAATGATTCTCTTTCTTTACCGTGATTCCTAGCAACAAAGTCTCTCTTATCATAACGTTGATTCTTTGATTGTGGGTTATCAAGACCAACAGCAGGTTCAATCTCTACATCATTGTCATTGCTAGGTTGAGCATCAACATGAACATCATCATTAACATTATCACTAGGTTCATGTTCATTACCAGATTGTGTTTCAGCATTAGAAATAGAAATATCATTGGGATTCTCAGGTGTGTCTACAACAGGATCACTAGAAGCATGCAAAGTCCTATCATTTTTATTTTTCTTCCTAGAAGAACTAGGTGCATCAGCATTAGTTCTCTGAGAATCTTGCTCAATTCTCTTAGGATGGCCCTCAGGACACAAAGGTTCCTGAGTTATTTTACCCCCTCTAGTCATAACTCTAACAACATTATCATTTTTCTTATTATTTAATTAATTGAGAAAATCATTCTGAGCCTGAAGTACTTGTTCTACTTGAGTGGTAACCATAGAAGCATGTTTACTAATAAGTTTAAGTTCACCTTTAACTCTAGACATATAATCACTCAAGTGTTCAATCATATAGGCATTGTGTTTCAATTGTCTACCAACATAACATTGAAGTTTTCTGGTTTAACAATAAAATTATCAAACTCATCCAAGCATTGGCTAACAGACTTATAACGAGGAATATCACCTTCATCAAATCTATAGAGAGAATTTACCTTTACTACCTATGTCGGGTTATCAAGACCATGTATCTCTTCAATAGGTGGTAAATTCTTAACATCTTCAGCTTTAATACCTTTTTATTTCATAGATTTCTTTGCTTCTTGCATATCTTTAGGACTGAGAAATAGAATACCCCTTTTCTTCGGAGTTGGCTTAGGATTTGGTTCAGTAAGTGTCCAATTATTTTCATTAGTCAACATATTATCAATAGCAATTCAGCTTGATCAACAGTTCTTTCCCTGAAAACACAACCAACACAACTATCCAGGTAGTCTTTGGAAGCATCGGTTAGTCCATTATAAAAGATATCAAGTATTTCATTTTTCTTGAGAGGATGATTAGGCAAAGCATTAAGTAATTGGAGAAGCCTCCCCCAAGCTTGTGGGAGACTTCTTCAATTAGCACAAAATTATATATTTCCCTTAAGGCATCTTGTTTCTTATGAGCGGGGAAATATTTAGCAGAGAAGTAATAAATCTTATCCTGGGGACTACGCACAACACCAGTATCAAGAGAATTAAGTCATGTTTTAGCATCACCCTTTAATGAGAACGGAAATAACATAAGGATAAAGTAATAGCGAGTTTTCTCATCATTAGTGAACAGGGTGGCTATATCATTTAATTTAGTAAGATGTGCCACAACAGTTTCAGATTCATAGCCATAAAAAGGATCAGATTCAACCAAAGTAATTATCTCAGGATCTACAGAGAAATCATAATCCTTATCGGAAATACAGATAGGTGAAGTAGCAAAAGCAGGGTCGTATTTCATTCTAGCATTCAAAGATTTTTCTTTGAGCTTAGCTAATAATTTCTTAAGATCATATCTATCATTGCAAGCTAAGAAGTCTCTAGCAGTTTCTTCATCCATAACATAACCCTCAGTCACAACAGGCAATTCATATCTAGGGGGAGAATCTTCATCATCACTTTCATCAATATTATCAGTTTCAATAATTTCATTCTCTCTAACCCTAGCAAGTTATTCATCAAGAAATTCACCTAGTGGCATAGTATTATCAAGCATAGAAGTAGTTTCATCATAAGTATCATGCAAAGCAGAAGTGGCATCATCAATAACATGCGACATATCAGAATGAATAGCAGGAGTAGGTGTCACAAGTTTACTCAAAATAGAAGGTGAATCAAGTGCAGAGCTAGATGGCAGTTCCTTACCTCCCCTCGTAGTTGAGGGAAAAATCTTGGTTCTTTTATCTTTCAAGTTCTTCATAGTGATCAGTAGATGTAAATCCCAAGTGACTCAAAGAATAGAGCTATTCTCCCCAGCAACGGTGCCAGAAAATAGTCTTGATAACCCACAAGTATAGGGGATCGCAACAGTTTTCGAGGGTAGAGTATTCAACCCAAATTTATTGATTCGACACAAGGGGAGCCAAAGAATATTCTCAAGTATTAGCAGCTGAGTTGTCAATTCAACCACACCTGGAAAACTTAATATATGCAGCAAAGTATTTAGTAGCAAAGTAATATGATAGTAGTGGTAATGGTGGAAAAAGTAACGGTAGCATTTTTGTAGTGATTGTAACTGTGGCAACGCAAAAGTAAATAAGCAAAGATCAATATGTGAAAAGCTCGTAGGCAATGGATTAGTGATGGATAATTATGTCAGATGCGATTCCTCATGCAATAGTTATAACATAGGGTGACACAGAACTAGCTCCAGTTCATCAATGTAATGTAGGCATGTATTCCGAATATAGTCATACGTGCTTATGGAAATGAACTTGCATGACATCTTTTGTCCTACCATCCCATGGCAGCGGGGTCCTATTGGAAACTAAGGGATATTAAGGCCTCCTTTTAATAGAGTACCGGACCAAAGCATTAACACATAGTGAATACATGAACTCCTCAAACTACGGTCATCACTGGTAAGTATCCCGACTATTGTCACTTCGGGGTTAACGGATCATAACACATAATAGGTGACTATATACTTGCAAGGTAGGATCAAGAACTCACATATATTCATGAAAACATAATAGGTTCAGATCTGAAATCATGACACTCGGGCCCTAGTGACAAGCATTAAGCATAGCAAAGTCATAGCAACATCAATCTCAGAACATAGTGGATACTAGGGATCAAACCCAAACAAAACTAACTCGATTACATGATAAACCTCATCCAACCCATCACCGTCCAGCAAGCCTACGATGGAATTACTCACGCACGGCGGTGAGGATCATGAAATTGGTGATGGAGGAAGGTTGATGATGACGATGGCGACCGATTCCCCTCTCCGGAGCCCCGACCGGACTCTAGATCAGCCCTCCCGAGAGAGATTAGGGCTTGGCGGCGGCTTCGTATCGTAAAACATGATGAATCCTTCTCTCCTATTTTTTCTCCCCAAACGTGAATATATGGAGTTGTAGTTGAGGTCGGTGGAGCGTCAGGGGGTTCACGAGGCAGTGGGCGCGCCCCCCACCCTCGTGGATAGGGTGTGGCCCCTCTGACGTTGATTCTTTCGCCAGTATTTTTTATATATTCCAAAAATATTCTCTGTTGATTTTCAGGTTATTCTGAGATCTTTTATTTCTACACAAAAATAACACCATGGCAATTCTGCTGAAAATAACGTCAGTCTGGGTTAGTTCGATTCAAATCATGCAAGTTAGAGTCCAAAACAAGGGCGAAAGTGTTTGGAAAAGTAGATACGATACAGACGTATCAACGAGCAGCCATTCTGGCGGAAGCGCTAAATGTTCCTAGAGTGTACATCGAATCTGATTGCCAAGAAATAGTATGCAAAATCCGGAGCAAGGAGAAGGATCTGTCACCTCCGGGCCGATCATGGAGGAGGTCAAAAGGCTAATGGAGTCAAGGGAGGAATGGAAGATTGCATGGATCAGGAGAGATGCAAATCGGGCTGCACATTTTTTAGCTAGGGAAGTTGTGTCTAATAATCTCTGTATGGTGTGGCCGAATATGCCCCCAGACATCATTTTGCATGTAATTTCAGACGAGATTCCTAGTGAGGATAGTTGAATAAATTAAACGTTAAGTTTCAAAAAAAGGGTTCATCCATTGATCGCGTTGATTGACTATCCTAAAGAATTTTTTTCTAATCCGTTGATCAGGGTTTTTTTTTCTGTCGATCGTTGATCTTTTCTTTTATCTAAGGTCAGTTTATGTTGACTGCAACTCGTTGACCCTCCGCGCTTCTACTGTCTACTCTGACCTCTAGGACGACCACACTTGCCACCTCTTTGCTCCTTGGTTTGCACTTCGATCAACACCGGTCATTGTCATTGCCTTCTTCAATCGGGATGCCACCACTCGCGCCGTGCGACTGACCATAACAGTTGTTTGTGTGCACCCGTAGATCGTTGTAAAGATCGTCACCAAGTATGCCCATCCTTCCACCGTTCGAGCAATGTGTTGCCGCTGTGTGGACCCTTCGGGTTGCAATGTGTTGGAAATATGCCCTAGAGGCAATAATAAAGTGGTTATTATTATATTTCCTTAATCAAGATAAAGGTTTATTATTCATGCTAGAATTGTATGACCGGAAACTTAAATACATGTGTGGATACATAAAAAAACGGTGTCCCTAGTGAGCCTCTACTAGACTAGCCCGTTGATCAAATCATGGTTAAGGTTTCCTAACCATAGACATGTGTTGTAACTTGATAACGAGATCACATCATTAGGAGAATGATGTGATGGACAAGACCCATCCGTTAACGTAGCATATGATTGTTTAGTTTTTTGCTATTGCTTTCTTAATGTCAAATACATATTCCTTCGAACATGAGATCATGCAACTCCCGGATATTGGAGGAATACCTTGTGTGCTATCAAATGTCACAACGTAACTGGGTGAACATAAAGGTTCTCTACAGGTATCTCCGAAGGTGTCTGTTGAGTTGGCATGAATCGAGATTGGGATTTGTCACTCTGTATGACGGAGAGGTATCTCTGGGCCCTCTCAATAATACACATCACAAGAAGCTTGCAAGCAAAGTGACTAAGGAGTTAGTTGCAAGATGATGTATTACAGAGCGAGTAAAGAGACTTGCCGGTGACGAGATTAAACTAGGTATGGAGATACCAACGATCGAATCTCGGGCAAGTAACATACCGATAGACAAAGGGAACTACATATGTTGTCATAAAGGTTTGACCGATAAAGATCTTCGTAGAATATGTAGGAACCAGTATGGGCATCCAGTTTCCGCTATCGGTCATTGACCAGAGAGGCGTCTCGGTCATGTCTACATCATTCTCGAACCCGTAAGGCCCGCAAGCTTAACAATCATTGACGATATAGTATTATATGAGTTATGTGAGTTGGTGACCAAATGTTCTTCGGAATCTCAGATGAGATCACAGACATGATGAGGAGCTCCGGAATGGTACGGAGGTAAAGATTGATATATAGGATGATAGTATTTGGTCTCCGGAAAGGTTTCAAAATGCATCGGGTATTTATCGGATCACCGTAAGCGGTTCCGGGAAGCCCTACAGATAGTTTCACCACCACCATCACCATGTCGTCGTGCTGCCTGAACTCATCTACTGCTTCGACTCTCTTACTAGATCGAGAAGGCGAGGACGTCATCAAGCTGAACGTGTGCTGAACGCGGAGGTGCCGTACGTTTGGTACCTCCTCAGGACGGATCGTGAAGGTGTACAACTACATCAACCGCATTGATAAACACTTCCGCTTAGTGATCTACAAGGGTATGTAGGTGCTCTCCCCCTCTCATAGCTATGCATCTCCATGGATAGATCTTGCGTGTGCATAGATTTTTTGTTTTCCATTTAATGTTCCCCAAAAACAGTGGCATCGTGAGCCAGGCCTATGCGTTGATGATATGCACGAGCAGAACACAAAGCAGTTGTGGGCGGTGATGTTCATATTGCTTCCCACCAATGTCTTATTTTATTCGGCGGCATTGTGGGATGAAGCGTCCTGGACCAACCTTACATGTCCACGTACATGAGACCGGTTCCACCGACTGACATGCAACTTGTTTTGCATAAAGGTGGTTGGCGGGTGTCTATTTCTCCTACTTTAGTTGAATTGGATTTGACTACGATGGTATTTGTAGAAGGTTAAATAGCAACTTGATAATCACCGTTGTGGTTTTGCGTAGGTAAGAACGGTTCTTGCTAGTTGCCCGTAGCAACCACGTAAAACTTGCAACAACAAAGTAGAGGACGTCTAACTTGTTTTTGTAGGGCATGTTGTGATGTGATATGGTCAAGATATGATATATGTAGATGTATGAGATGATCTTGTTTTGTAATAAGTTCATGACTTGCATGTCGATGAGTACGACAATCGGCATGAGCCTTAGGGTTGTTTTTAATTATTGTATGACATGCGTGTCAATCACTTAAGTGCCATGTAATTGCTTTACTTTATCGCTATGTGTTGGGGATATAGCTATCGGTTATGACCCGCCCAGGAGAGGCCGGGTCAGCCCCAATGGCGGGTCACAGAGGAAGCCCAGTAACATTCAAGCTGATAGTTTATTAAAGCTTATAGAAGGTCTAGGCCCAGAGGCGGTTTAAGGCGTAATATTGTAAACCATTGTATGTAAGGAAAGACTTGTAGGAAAAGGCATGTAAAAGAAGTCACCGAGCCGGACACGCTTGATGAGCCGGCCGGGACTCTGTAGGCCGCCAGGCGTCTACCCGTGTATATAAGGGGACGGCCCGATGGCGGCTTAGGGCAAGCAACAAGAGATCGATAACCAAGCCGGCGAACTAGCCTCTTGGTGATCGAAACCCCCATCAATATCAACACAACTAGACGTAGGCTTTTACCTTCATCGTAAGGGGCCGAACTAGTATAAAACCTCTCGTGTCCTTTGTCCCGATTAACCCCTTTAAGCTTCCTAGTTGTGATGGCCCTATGACTAAGTCCTTCTGCTAGGACATCTGTCATGACAATTCCATGACAGTTGGCGCCCACTGTGGGGCCAGCGCACGGTGGATTTGAGCTCTTGAAGGGCAGCTTCGAAGGGCTCAAGGGATACGTTGTGGGCCGGATGACCAAGAGTCGTCGCAGCAAGCTCTACATCGACGACGAAGGCTGGGGCCCCGAGGCTAGCTCAATTGAGTACGGGTACCGGGCCCCTTTTGGCGGGATTCATGTCTTCACCGGCCGGATCGGCGAATCAGACCCTGAGCCGGACATCTGCACCGACATCGTCGAGACGGCTTAGCGTGCGAGACCTGCCCAGGTTTGACCCGCCATAAACCATGCTTTTGTGGGTTGCATCCATGGAGGTGAACACTCGGAAGGATCAGTGGATGGCGGTGAGACGACCATCTATTCAGACGCTACATCATCAACGGGCGAGACGGACTCGTTATATCAGCTACAGGATGGCATGCTTGGGGGCTGTTCCGATGGTAGCAGTATTCCGAACCCCTTTGAGCCGCCAAATCAAGCTGGAGTCTTCATGGCAGGCACCTAGCCTGGGCAGAACTCCACGGCTGCGGCAGCAGCGGCCACTGGGTCGCCATGGCCGGGTCAAGAGATCCCACGCGCTCCCCGGCTCAGATATTAATGGACCTCACGGATAAGCTGACAGTTCTTTTGACTGCCGCGGTGGAGCCAGCAGATAAAGTTCAGCATGACGCGAAGGTGGCTCGGGTACGCGAAGAGATGGCACAGGCCAAGGAAAACTTAGCAGCTGAAGAGGTCAGGATGGCTGCGGAATGGGCGGCTTTGGACGCTCGTGCTCAGCAGCTTCAAGCAGAGACTTTCTGGCTCTCAGTGGATCTGAACGCTTCAAATGAGATCATGAGGAGAAGGCATCAGAAAACTCAATCACGTCTACCTCTGACGCTCGATCCCAGGAACCTTTTCCGTACACCTGGGACCGGTCCAAGTAACCCACCGGAAACAAATCGGATCACGACACCCGGAGCGCCGGTTCATCCACGGACCATGGAACCGCCTCGCATGAATACCGCCCAGCCTCATTATGCGCCAACCCCGTCGGGTCACCTCTCCAATCCTTTGGAAAACCGCATTGCCGCGTCGGCTCGTTTGGCGGCTCTCCCGATTGAAGGCGACTCTCCGACAGTAGTCGAGACACGTAGGGTGAGGGAGCTTCTTCAGACAGCCCTGGCACAGCAGGATGTGTACTCTTATAGTCGAGACAGGATCCATTCAACCCCTCGCCCGAACCGGAGCCCGAGCTATAGCAGGCATATGGACTCAGCTGAGATGTCAAGCAACGCTCAACGCCGCAACCAGCCGCATAGGCACGAGCCGGTGCAGGCGGGAGCCCTTAACTTAGCGGATCTGGAGAGGATTCGACAAGAGGCTGAGCGGGCGATTCAACTGGCAGCTGAGCAGGCGGCTCATCAGATTTTCCCTGCTTATCCAGCAACCTCAGTTGAGGCAGGAGTAACCATAAGGACTAGAGGCGTTCCTTGCTTGGTGCCGGCTATACGTAATGAGCGCTTACCTAAGGACTTCAAGGGGCCTTGTAAAGTGCCTAACTACATGGCCGATTTGCAGCCTGGGGCATGGATCGAGAGTTACGAGATGGCAATGGAGCTTTTGGAGGTCAGCGATGCAGCAATGGCTAAGTACTTCACCATGATGTTGGATGGAACGGCTCGCACTTGGTTGAAAGGGTTGCCACCCAATTCCATCGGCTCATGGGCGGAGTTGAAAGCCCGGTTCATTCAAAACTTCAAGGACACATGTAAGCAACCTATGTCAATCATGGACCTGACTAACTGTAAGAAAGAGGAAGGGGAGTCCACAACCCATTGGGTGCGCCGGGTTAAGGAGATAATACATTTATCTGATAAGATGGATGCCGGATCGGCAGTCTTAATGTTGGAGAAAATTGCCGTTTTGAACCTCTGAAACAGAAGCTAGGGCGGCTCAAGCGTGACTGCAATGACATGGGCCAGTTGATGGCGGCTCTGGTTAAGTATGCTGATTCTGATAATACCAAGGATCCCTTGTCTGACGAGGAGAAAACAGGGAAGGGAAAGAAGAACGACAACGACAAGGGTCACCAGCATAACCCAGCAAATCAGGGAGGTAATAAACGTAAGGCTGACGAGTTTGTGGCTAACACCAATGCGCAGGGAAACAATCAATGGAGCAAGGGTAGGCAGCCCCCTCGGTCGGGCGGGTCAGGTCCCACCCTTGAGCAACTATTGAATGAACCTTGTCCAAGACACGACACCCGGGAGAAGCCAGCCACCCATCTATGGAAGGATTGTACAATCATGAAGGCGTTCAAAAATTCCAACGCATTTGAAGGAGGTCACGGGCCTGGCGGCGGTTCAGGCGGAGGCAGCTTTCATGGCCCGGGCACCGGTTCAGGCGGAAGTGGTTTTCATGGTCAAAGCCATACAGGTAACCAGGGAAGTTACAATCAACAACCCGGCCAAGGCAATCAGCAGCAACAGTCCGGATATTAGAGAAACCCAAAATAGTTGAATAGTGGGCAATATCAATGTATTTACCACTAGCTTGTGCAAGAGGGACCAAAAGCTTCACAAGAGGGCTGCCAATGCCGTTGAGCCGGCGATTCCGCGTTACTTACGGTGGTCAGAATAGCCTATTGTGTGGAGCAAAGAGGATCATCCTCCCCGGATTGACAATCCGGGTCACTTGGCCTCGGTAGTAGTGCCTCAGGTTGGTGGATATAAGTTCACTAAAGTGCTCATGGATGGAGGCAGTAGCATCAATATCCTCTACTATGAGATGTTTCGTCGGATGGGGTTGACTGACAAGAGTCTTAAGCAATCCAACACCATTTTCATGGTGTGCTACCTGGCAAGTCGGCATACCCAGTTGGCAAGATTGAACTGGAAGGAGCCTTTGGGGATGAATACGATTCCAGAGCGGAGAAATTAACCTTTGAGGTGGTTAAGATCAAAAGCCCATATCATGCTCTGTTTGGTCGGCCGGCTTACGCCAAGTCCATGGCTCGGCCGTGTTATGTGTATCTACAGCTCAAGATGCCGAGTTATAAGGGCACCATTACAGTACCTGTAAGCCAGAAAATAGCCCTGGAGTGTGAAGAAGGAGATGCTGCATATGCCAAGTCTGTTTGTGCAACAGAGGAGCTAAAGTTTTATAAAGACAATGTTGACCCGGCAGACATGACGTCTTTAAAGAAGCCAACAACGGAGAATGAACCGGTGTTGAAATTCAAGTCAGTTGATGACACCAAGATGGTTGATTTTGTGCCCGGCGACTCATCCAAGCAGTTCATCATCAGTGCCAATTTGGATCCAAAATAGGAAAGCGCGCTCATCGATTTCATCTGTGAGAAGCGGGACATCTTTGCATTGAAACCTTCTGACATGCCGGGTGTCCCGAGAGAACTCGTTGAGCACACTCTCAATATTGATCCAAAGTTTAAACCGGTCAGACAGTTTCTCCGACGGTTCAACGAGGAAAGGCATAAAGCCATTGGAGAAGAGGTGGCCCGACTCTTGGCGGCCGGGTTCATTGTGGAAGTCTTTCACCCAGAGTGGTTAGCCAACCCGGTGCTTGTACTCAAGAAGAACGACACCTGGCGTATGTGTGTGGATTACACCGATTTAAACAAGGCTTGTCCAGCTGACCCTTTTGCTCTCCCCCGCATTGATCAGATCATCGATGCTACGACGGGTTGCGAATGTTTGAGTTTTCTGGATGCTTATTCAGGTTATCATCAGATCAAGATGGCAGTCAAGGACCAGGAGAAGATAGCTTTCATCACTCCGTTTGGAGCCTTCTGCTATGTGTCTATGCCCTTCGGGCTCAAGAGTGCCCATGCAACTTATCAACGGTGTATGCAGAATTGCCTTCACAGTCAGATTGGGCGTCATGTTCATGCTTATGTGGATGATATAGTGGTAAAGTCTAGGAAAGAGGAAACCTTGGTCACAGATCTGAAAGAGACCTTTGATAACCTCCGGGTTTACAAAATGATGCTTAACCCGACCAAGTGTGTTTTTGGAGTCCCAGCTGGCAAGCTCTTGGGTTTTTTGGTGTCCAACCGAGGTATTGAAGCTAACCCGGAGAAGATTCAGGCAATCACATCCCTAGCCAAACCAACATGCATCAATGACGTTCAACGGCTGGCGGGTCGTGTTGTTGCTTTGAGCCGGTTCATAAGCCGGTTAGGGGAGAAGGCAATGCTTTGTATCAGATGATGAAGAAAATGGATGATTTCGTTTGGAGCGATGCTGCAAACTCTGCTTTTGAGGATCTGAAGAAACACCTTGCTGAGCCGCCGGTCCTTGCTGCTCCAGTTGAGAAAGAGCCGCTATTGTTATACGTATCCACCAAATCATGAGCTGTTAGTGTGGCAATTGTGGTGGAGCATAAGGAGGTTGGCAAGGAACATCTGGTTCAACGGCCAGTTTACTACGTCAGTGAGGTGCTGATTGAATCTAAACAAAGCTATCCACATTGGCAGAAGCTCGTGTATGGGGTATTCATGGCAAACCAGAAACTCAAACATTACTTTTAGGGTCACCCAATCACTATGGTTAGCTCTGCACCTTTGGGAGACATCATCCAGAATAGAGAGGCTACTCGACGAGTCGCCAAGTGGGCCATTGAACTTGGGTCTCACGGGTTGAAGTATGTGCCACGTACTGCGATCAAGTCTCAAGTGCTGGTTGACTTTATTAATGACTGGACAGAGATGCAGATGCTGGAGGAGAAACCAGACAACACATATTGGACGATTCAGTTTGATGGGTCCAGACAGTTGGAGGGCTCGGGGGCTGGAGTTGTGTTAACTTCCCCTCGAGGTGACAAATTTTGTTTTGTGTTGCGGCTGATGTTTCCTTGCACTAACAAATATGAAGCGTTGCTCCATGGTCTTCGAATGGCTAGAGAGATGAGCCTGAGCCGGGTCCGGTGTCTTGGCGACTCGGATTTGGTAGCTTAACAGGTGTCAGGCAAGTGGGATTCCAAAGATCCTCTCATGGCGGCTTATCATCGTGAAGTTGATGATATTGCAGGGCACTTTAAAGGTTATCAAGTGGAGCACATTGACCGTAGGAAGAATGAAGCGGCTGATGCTTTAAGCCGGTTGGGATATCAGTGTAAACTGGTGCCACCTAACACTGTAGGATCGAAAGTATTTCTAGAGGGGGGGGTGATTAGACTACTTGACCAAATAAAAACTTAACCTTTTCCCAATTTTAGTTCTTGGCAGATTTTAGCTATTGTAGGGCAAGTCAAGCAATCATCACACAATTCAAGCAAGCATGCAAAGAGTATATTGGCAGCGGAAAGTAAAGCATGCAACTTGCAAGAATGTAAAGGGATGGGTTGGAGAATTCAAACGCAATTGGAGACACGGATGTTTTTCCCGTGGTTCGGATAGGTGGTGCTATCCTACATCCACGTTGATGGAGATTTCAACCCACGAAGGGTAACGGTTGCACGAGTCCATGAAGGGCTCCACCCACGAAGGGTAACGGTTGCGCGAGTCCACGGAGGGCTCCACCCACGAAGGGTCCACGAAGAAGCAACCACCCACAAAGGGTCCACGAAGAAGCAACCACCCACAAAGGGTCCACGAAGTAGCAACCTTGTCTATCCCACCATGGCCATCGCCCACGAAGGACTTGCCTCACTAGCGGTAGATCTTCACGAAGTAGGCGATCTCCTTGCCCTTACAAACTCCTTGGTTCAACTCCACAATCTTGTCGGAGGCTCCCAAGTGACACCTAGCCAATCTAGGAGACACCACTCTCCAAGAAGTAACAAATGGTGTGTAGGTAATGAACTCCTTGCTCTTGTGCTTCAAATGATAGTCTCCCCAACACTCAACTCTCTCTCATAGGATTTGGATCTGGTGGAAAGAAGATTTGAGTGGAAAGCAACTTGGGGAAGGCTAGAGATCAAGATTCATATGGTAGGAATGGAATATCTTGGTCTCAACACATGAGTAGGTGGTTCTCTCTCAGAACATATGAGTTGGAATTGTGTATGTGTTCTGATGGCTCTCTCCTGAATGAAGAGGAGGTGGAGGGGTATATATAGCCTCCACACAAAATCCAACCGTTACACACAGTTTTCCAATCTCGGTGGGACCGAATCAAAAAACTCGGTCGGACCGAAAAGGTAAACCTAGTGACCGTTAGAGATTTTCGGTGGGACTGACATGCAACTCGGTAGGACCGATATGGTTAGGGTTTGGGCATAACGTAATCTCGGTGAGACCGATTACACAAACTCGGTGAGACCGATTTTGGTAATTAGCTAACCAGAGAGTTGGTCAGGCAAACTCGGTGGGACTGATTTGCTCTTTCAGTGAGACCGAAAAGTTACAAAAAGGAAACACTGAATTTACATTGCAATCTCGGTGGGACCGATTCGCTCTTTCGGTGAGACTGAAAAGTTATGAAAGGGAAACAGAGAGTTTGCAATCCCATCTCGGTGAGACCGAGATCCCTATCGGTAGAACCGAATTGCTAGGGTTTGGCAGTGGCTTATGACAAGTGAAACTCGGTGGCGCCGGATAGAAAGAATCGGTAGGACCGAGTTTGGCTTAGGGTTTAGGTCATATGTGGAAGTGGGAAAGTAGTTGAGGGTTTTGGAGCATATCACTAAGCACATGAAGCAAGAGGCTCATTAAGCAACACCTCATCCCTCCTTGATAGTATTGGCTTTTCCTAAAGACTCAATGTGATCTTGGATCACTAAAATATAAAATGAAGAGTCTTGAGCTTTTGAGCTTGAGCCAATCCTTTGTCCTTAGCATTTTGAGGGTTCCACTTTCACATCCATGCCATGCCAATCATTGAGCTTTCCTGAAATAATCATCTTGGAATAGCATTAGCTCAATGAGCTATATGTTGTTATGAATTACCAAAACCACCTAGGGATAGTTGCACTTTCAATCTCCCCCTTTTTGGTAATTGATGACAACATATAGATCAAAGCTTCGACAAATGATAATAAGCATGAAATATATCGTCGCTTTGAGAAGTATGTGACAAGTGAGAGCTCCCCCTAAATTTGTGCATAATTAAAATTTGCTTTGGACTGCAAATGCACAAAGAGTTAGAGTCATGGGTTACTCTTCCATGTTACATACATCTTGGTGGAGCGCTTAAAATGATAAGAATGAAATACATGCACTCATCACCAAGAATAGTGAATGATCACATAAGATAGATAAGATATATCAAGCATGCATAGGTAGCTTATGATCAAACACATGATCATCAATGTCTCACGAGCAATGACATAGTATCTCAAGCACTCAAAAGCAAACAAAGTTCGAAAAACCACCAAATAAAGCAAGAGAGAATAAAAGCAACACTCTCTCTTGAAGCCTATGATCTATACATTTTCTCCCCCTTTGGCAACAAGTTACCAAAAAGTTCCTAGAAAATGCATAGTGCTAAGTCGACACTCAGGCTTGATCTTCAGGTGGTGGTGGAGTCCGGAGCACTCCAAGGACGAAGCCTTCTGTAGACGTGGTCGGAGTCGAGGCTGAAGTGGACGCTGGAGCTGGTGGAACTGAGGCTGTAGCTGGTGCAGACGTGGTGGCTCTGGGGTCAGCAACTGGCACTGTAGACGACCTCGGACCTTCTGGCACTCTGGCAAAGGCATCAGTTGTAGTCTTGCCTCTCCTCTCCTGCATGTCATCCTAGAGCTGCTCCACTGCAGTCTGAATCTCTGTCACTTTGACATCCAAGTCATAGAACTTTTGTTCCATGATCCTCTCTAAGCTTGCCTGGTTCTGAGTTAGGGTAGCTAGTCCTTGCTCAATCCGCAGGGTGGATGCAATCAAGTAACCAAGCTGCTCTTATTTGGTTTTCAGGAAATATTCAGATGCCTCCTCTTGAGTAGGCATCTTGGCAGCTTTCTCCTTCCTCGCCTTCTCCTTCTTGGCTTGTGCTTGGGCAGATGATGGCTCATTCTCAGTCATGACCACTTGATTATCTTCAAAATCTGGACGGATGGGCAGGTGTTCCTTGTCCAATAAGTATATCCCCGTGCCCATCTTAGAGTGATGAGCTCCTGAATCTGTGGGGCATATCCACAGCTCCTCTTCTGGTCTGCTGCTGTCCTCTTGATTGTTTCAATCATAAGGCTCATGACTTTGAATTTCTGTGGCACGTCAAAGATATGAAGCAAGTTGATCGTGTGGCCCCTGATCATCTTGTGATCTCCAGACTTGGGCAATAGGGTGTGCCTAAGAATCCAGTTGATGGTTGGCAGCCCTGACAGAAGATAGTGTACTGAGCCAAACTTGAACGTATCAAGTGCTTCATTTGGAATCTCCTTGTACATGTTTGACATTGAGTTGTGGTCCATCTTCTTCTTGGCATAAATGTCCAAGTCATCGTCATGCTCTTCTGGGGCATTAATCAGCTGAGCCCATTCAGCAACTGTAGACTGGTACCTCGTACCCTCTGACATCCATACAATCCTGCCATCTGGATAGAAATGGGCTGTGGAGTAGAACTGCATGATGAGTTCCTCGTTCCACTTTGTGAGCTTCTGCCCAACAAAGTCCTCTACTCCACATGCCTTGAAGCTGTCCTGCACTCCAGGGTAGTACTCTTCATTGTCCTTGATGTATTGCCAATCAACCCATCTCATATCACAGACAATTGGCTTCTTGTCTAGCAGCACTGTCTCATAAAAGTCTTGCTGCTCCTTGGTGTGAAACCTGTAGTCAACTGCAGTCCTTCTCCTTGAAGCATACGGGTCTGCTTCTCTCCACTTCCGGAGCCCTGAATCTCTCCTGAGTTTCATATCCTCCGCCACAGGATGAGCATCGTTGTGGTCTGGGATCTTGGGCTTGAGCTTTCTAAGAACATTCTCTTCTTCTTCTTCTGCAGCTTCAGGCACTGGGGCCTTGTTCTTCTCAGTAGCTGGGATGCTTCTTGTGTTCCTATTTGGCTTTGGCTTTGGAGCTGGCTTGGCCTTGGAAGCAGCTGCCCCTGTTCTTATGGCATCACCCATCAGCTTGGGTGCCTTAGGTGCTGGTGCAGCTACCTCTTCTTCTTCCTCCTCATCTTCCATGATGGAAGCCTTGCCAAGCACTCTGGCTACAGTTTTCTTCACCCTTTCTTTCCTCTTCTTGCCTTCAGCAGCAACTGGCTCAATGGGAGTGGGCTTCTCAGTTGAAGCTCTGGCCTTTGACATAGGCTGCCTGCCTGCTGGCCTTTTGATCTTCATCCCTGGTTTTATGCCCTGTGCTGGCTCAACTCTCTTGGAAGTTGCTTCCTCTTCTGCCACATAATCCTCATCTTCTGAGTCTGAGGTTCCCTTCTTTCTCTGTCTTGTGGCAGCTTTAGGTAGATTGCTAGGGGTGCTCCTGCTGCCATCATCCGAGGAACTGGAGGGACTAGTGCCCTCACTCATCTGCACTTGCTCTTCTGACATGTTCTGGCTATCACTTTGGTCTGACATGATGAACAAGCTGACTGCTGACCCTGTGAATAGTTTATAGATGAGGTAGAATAGATGAGCATCACAAAATGCAGAGATTTTTGCAAAAGAATGATCCAAAAACTTAGTTTTAGTTTCCCACTGAAATCATCTCGGATCTACCGATTTTTAAACTCGGTGATACCGAAGCAGTTTTGGCACCTAAACTAGTGAACTCGGTTGGACCGAGTCACAGTTCGGTGGCACCGAGACTGCTAGGGTTTCACAGAGTTCCAAAATCGGTCACATCGATAAGTAATTCTCGGTCAGACCGAGTCTCACTTGTGCAATGGCATGAGCCAAATCGGTGGGACCGAGTTTTTCAACTCGGTGGGTCTGAGATGGTTTCGGCGAAAACCTAACCCTAAAATTTTCGAATTAAACCTAATCTACGAGTTCATTGACTGGATAGAAGTTTAACAAACGTGGCAAGAATCGTGATGATCGCAATGTGCTAAGAATCGGATTGGGGAATAGCACAAAGATCGAGTCTATACCCTAGTTCGGCGGAGACTCGCTACGGCGGCAACGGCGGGGTTGAATTTCCGTTGACGGCGACGGAGACCAGCGACTAGAGGCGGTTGGCGGCGAGAAGACGATCCGGAGACCAAGTTGGCAGAGCAGGCTATTGCGCGGGCGAAGGGGTTCAGAGAAATTTCCAAATTTTTGCCCGTGACTATATATAGCCCGACCCTGTCGGTGTGACCGAGTGGAACAACTCGGTGGCACCGAGATGCAAAACTGTATACAGTTGTTGCAACTCGGCGTGACCGAATGGTTCAAATTGGTTGCACCGAGATCAAAAACCTAGATCAACTTAATGATCTCAGTAGGACCGAAAGTGGGGTATCAGTCAGACCGAGAATCATAAAGAGGTTTTGGAAGTTTAAGTCTATGACGAATCGGGGACTCTGAGCGCTCCTCACACAGAGTGGTTCGAATCTTACTTGATCAAATTTTGTGATGTAGCATGAATAGAGTTTGAGACGAGAAAAGCATAGATAGCTAGAGGAGGTTCTTAGGCATTCTTGTCCATCCACTTGGCAAAAGGAAATAAAACCAAACAATCAAAACAACAAGTGGATGTCCTCGAATGAGTAAAATATGCAACCAGCATGCTCACACAATAAGATGGCAAATGAAATATGTGACAAGGCATGCACAACCAATTCTAGCATCTATCAAGCAATTTGCGATGACAAGGTCATCTATATATGAGTATATTGACTTAGGAGTCAAGTGAGAACACTTGATCATAGGTCATACTCATCGTTTAAGCTCAAGTGGGGTTACCACTTTTACATAAAGCATTGTTGTGTTCACATCTTTAGAGTTGCTTTAGCTCAAGTCTTAGAGTAAAGCTCCCCCTAGATGTGATATCCCCCCTTAGAGGGATGAACTAACCTCGGGTTTTGTCGATGATGACTTCATGTAGATGTTGAAGATGTGGATGCTCAATGTTGATGTAGATCACTTGGAGCTATCCATTTGAGTGAATTGCACTTTCAATACCTACATGGGTTAGTCCCACAAGGAACAAACAAGGATATCCATAGACATAGAGTGATGCACACACAAGATGATGTCCATGAAAACTTTTAGGTTACCTTGTCCCTTGTCTTACCAACAAGAGGGTTTGTGACTCCTTGAACTAGTGCAAGATGTGGAAGTTGATTGCACTTGTTCTTGCCAAAATGATAAGAGTGAAGTATGTTGGCGAAGTCACTCTCAAGAACTCTCTAGTTCTTCTTCTTTTGGATCCACACCATCTTGATGGGAATCCTTGGAGTTGTAGTCGTACTTGATGAAGTGGAACTTGAAGTAGTCTTGGGAATCCACTTGACTAAGGTCTTAGGAGCTTCTTCAAATGCATCAATTTCCTCTTGAAGCTTGTCCTTGCCTTTTTTCTTGTAGTCTTGTGGTGGAAGATCATCTTGAGCTTGTGTCCCCTTGAAAGAAGTATCATACTTCTCTTGTTGAGGAACAAACTTTGTCTTGGGGTATTGATCTTCTTCCCACTCAACTCCATTGGCATTGAATTTTCGTTCAAAACCAACACCTTGATTCTTCCGGTGCGTTCCTTGCTTGCGCACAATTTCCTCAAATTGCTTACTCCCGGCAAGGCTTTTGTACACTCCTTTCTCTATAATTCCCTTCAATAAGCTATTTTCTTGCTCAAGTGTAACTTGTCTAAGAGAATCATTAGTGGAATCAAGAGAACTACTAGAAGCAACAATATTGGATTTAGCATGATCATTGTTACTGCTAGAGGAAGAATCTTTCTTGTTCTTGTTACTAGACTTGACTTGAGGCATGTAAGTGGATAAGAGTAAACGCTTGGCAATGTAAGGAGAACTTTTCTTGCGGAGATCATCATTGATTGCTTTTAAGAACTCATGCTCTTGCTCAAGATTGAGCTTTTCAAAGCGTAATTTCTCATGAGCTCTTAAAAGTTCTCGATGATCTTCGAAGATAGTTTCATGAGCTAACTTAAGAGTGTTTAGTTCTTTAGTTAGAGCCTCAATCTTCTCCTTATCATTGTCATTCGTTTTATCTTGATTAGCATGATTAATTGACGTTTCATCATAGTATTCATCACTAGAGTTGTCAACAAGCAAATCATCACCTAACAAGTCATCTTCATCACTATTGAAATCAACATACTCGGGGTGTGTTACCTTAGGACCTTTGGTCATGAAGCATCTTCCAATTACTTCATTTGGTGAGTCAATGATGTCGTAGGAGTTGGTTGACACAAGTGCTAGACCGGCAACACCTTCATCTTGAGTATCTTCGGAGTCGGAGTGATAACTTCTCTCGGAGTGGCTGTCGGAGTCGGAGCCGGATACCCATTCACCAACATGAGCTTGATGTCTTCGTTTTGTGTAGCTCCTTGATGATTTTTCCTTCCTTTCCGAATCCTTGCTTCTCCGTGAGTATCTTCGTTCATAACGATCATCTCTACTCCTTCTCTCTCTTGGTGGTGATTCTTTGCTTCTTCTTTTTGGAGAATCTTCTCTTCTCTTGTAGGGAGCCGTACACTCACTGGAATAGTGTCCGGGTCTTCCACAACTGTAGCAGTTTCACTCTCGACTAGAAGATCTTTTGTCATTGTAGGACCTTGACTTGAAGCTTCTATCTTTGCTTCTACTCTTGTAGAACTTGTTGAAGTTCTTCACCATTAAGCTCAATTCTTCATTGAAGTTTTGTTTCTCACTTGATGATGTAGGGGCTTCACATGAGGCTTTGTAGGCACCACTTGATTTGTTGTGAAGTTCCTCTTTATCCTTAAGTGACATCTCATGAGCAACAATTCTTCCAATCACCTCCGTTGGCTTGAGATCTTTGTAATTGGGCATCATTTGGATCAATGTGCACACGGTATCATATTTTCGATCCAAGGCTCTTAGAATCTTCTTGATGATGAATCTATCGATCATCTCTTCACTTCCTAAGCCGGCAATCTCATTTGTGATGAGAGCAAGCCTAGAGTACATTTTAGTGACACCTTCACCATCCTTCATTTTGAACTTGTCAAGTTGACTTTGAAGCACATCCAACTTGGATTCCTTGACGGAGTCGGTACCTTCGTGCATATCAATCAAAGTGTCCCAAATTTCCTTTGCATTCTCAAGACGGCTGATTTTGTTGAATTCTTCGGGGCACAATCCGTTGAAGAGAATATCACAAGCCCAAGCATTGTATTGCAACATCTTCAACTCATCCGTGGTAGCTTCACGGTTTGGTTCTTTCCCATCAAAGAAGTCACCTTGCAAACCAACACACACAATAGCCCAAACGGCGGGGTTATGTCCAAGAATATGCATTTTCATTTTATGCTTCCAACTAGCAAAATTAGTACCATCAAAGTAAGGACCTCTACGGTGATAATTTCCCTCGCTAGACGCCATACTCTCCTAGGTTGTGAAACCAAGGCTATGACCACCAAAAGCTATGGAGATCAAAGCAAATGGAGACCAAAGCTGTGATACCACTTGTAGGATTGAAAGTATGTCTAGAGGGGGGGTGATTAGACTACTTGACCAAATAAAAACTTAACCTTTTCCCAATTTTAGTTCTTGGCAGATTTTAGCTATTGTAGGGCAAGTCAGGCAATCATCACACAATTCAAGCAAGCATGCAAAGAGTATATTGGCAGCGGAAAGTAAAGCATGCAACTTGCAAGAATGTAAAGGGAAGGGTTTGGAGAATTCAAACGCAATTGGAGACACGGATGTTTTTCCCGTGGTTCGGATAGGTGGTGCTATCCTACATCCACGTTGATGGAGACTTCAACCCATGAAGGGTAACGGTTGCACGAGTCCACGGAGGGCTCCACCCATGAAGGGTAACGGTTGCGCGAGTCCACGGAGGGCTCCACCCACGAAGGGTAACGATTGCGCGAGTCCACGGAGGGCTCCACCCACGAAGGGTCCACGAAGAAGCAACCACCCACAAAGGGTCCACGAAGAAGCAACCACCCACAAAGGGTCCATGAAGTAGCAACCTTGTCTATCCCACCATGGCCATCGCCCACGAAGGACTTGCCTCACTAGCGGTAGATCTTCACGAAGTAGGCGATCTCCTTGCCCTTACAAACTCCTTGGTTCAACTCCACAATCTTGTCGGAGGCTCCCAAGTGACACCTAGCCAATCTAGGAGACACCACTATCCAAGAAGTAACAAATGGTGTGTAGGTAATGAACTCCTTGCTCTTGTGCTTCAAATGATAGTCTCTCCAACACTCAACTCTCTCTCATAGGATTTGGATCTGGTGGAAAGAAGATTTGAGTGGAAAGCAACTTGGGGAAGGCTAGAGATCAAGATTCATATGATAGGAATGGAATATCTTGGTCTCAACACATGAGTAGGTGGTTCTCTCACAGAACATATGAGTTGGAATTGTGTATGTGTTCTGATGGCTCTCTCCTTGAATGAAGAGGAGGTGGAGGGGTATATATAGCCTCCACACAAAATCCAACCGTTACACAGAGTTTTCCAATCTCGGTGGGACCAAAGCAAAAAACTCGGTCTGACCGAAAAGGTAAACCTAGTGACCGTTAGAGATTTTCGGTGGGACTGACATGCAACTCGGTAGGACCGATATGGTTAGGGTTTGGGCATAACGTAATCTCGGTGAGACCGATTACACAAACTCGGTGAGACCGATTTTGGTAATTAGCTAACCAGAGAGTTGGTCAGGCAAACTCGGTGGGACTGATTTGCTCTTTCAGTGAGACCGAAAAGTTACAAAAAGGAAACACTGAATTTACATTGCAATCTCGGTGGGACCGATTCGCTCTTTCAGTGAGACCGAAAAGTTATGAAAGGGAAACAGAGAGTTTGCAATCCTATCTCGGTGATTCCGAGATCCCTATCGGTAGAACCGAATTGCTAGGGTTTGGCAGTGGCTTATGACAAGTGAAACTCGATGGCGCCGGATAGAAAGAATCTGTAGGACCGAGTTTGGCTTAGGGTTTAGGTCATATGTGGAAGTGGGAAAGTAGTTGAGGGTTTTGGAGCATATCACTAAGCACATGAAGCAAGAGGCTCATTAAGCAACACCTCATCCCTCCTTGATAGTATTGGCTTTTCCTAAAGACTCAATGTGATCTTGGATCACTAAAATATAAAATGAAGAGTCTTGAGCTTTTGAGCTTGAGCCAATCCTTTGTCCTTAGCATTTTGAGGGTTCCACTTTCACATCCATGCCATGCCAATCATTGAGCTTTCCTGAAATAATCATCTTGGAATAGCATTAGCTCAATGAGCTATATGTTGTTATGAATTACAAAACCACCTAGGGATAGTTGCACTTTCAAACACCTTTTTGGATATTTTGCATGACCCGTCTGTTAAGTTACCTACAGAAGAAGATCTAGCCGTTCCTGACCCGGAGGCGCAGTTGGTAGCGGCTCTTCACGTCATCCCAGATTGGACAGTGCCGTTCTTGGCTCACATGACCCGGGGCGAGCTGCCAGCGGATGAGACCCTGGTCCGATAGATAACCCGGTGGTCTAAGTCAATGATGATTTCTGACGGAGAACTATACCATCGTAGCGTCTCTGGAGCGCTTCAGCGGTGTGTTTCCCCTAAAGAAGGCCAAGAAATACTTCGTGAGATCCATGAAGGCGATTGTGGTCATCACGCCGGGTCAAAATCTTTGGTGGCCAAAGCTTTTCGTCATGGTTTTTACTGGTTGACGACTCACGCTGATGTAGAAGATCTGGTCAGTAGATGTGATGGATGACAAAAATTCACACGACGAGCGCATGTGCCGGCTCAAGAGCTGCGGATGATTCCAATCACTTGGCCGTTCGCGGTCTGGGGGCTTGACATGGTTGGACCTTTCAAAAGGTCTAAGGATAAAAAGACACATCTTTTAGTGGCAGTTGACAAATTCACAAAGTGGGTTGAGGCAGAACCAGTGAGTAAGTGTGATGCGGCCACAACGGTCCAGTTCATGAAAAAGGTGATCTTCCGTTTTGGTTTTCCACACAACATTATCACTGATAATGGCACCAATCTATCTCAAGGGGCTATGGATGAGTTCTGTTAGTGCGAGCATATCCGTCTTGATGTTTCTTCTGTAGCTCATCCTCAATCCAATGGTCAGGCTGAGAGAGCAAATCAGGAAATCTTAAAAGGTCTCAAGCCCCGGCTTATGGTTCCGTTGCAGCGAACACCGGGTTGTTGGGTCGAGGAGTTACCCTCAGTGCTGTGGAGTATCAACACCACCCCTAATAGGTCTATAGGTTATACATCTTTCTTCATGGTTTATGGAGCGGAAGCAGTATTGCCTAGTGACATTCGTCATGACTCGCCCTGTGTGGCGGCTTATGTTGAAGCTAACAATGAACAAGCCAGACAGGATGCACTTGACTTGTTAGATGAGGAAAGAAACTTAGCGGCGGCTCAATCAACAATTTATCAACAAGACCTGCGCCGTTATCACAGTCATCGGGTTAAGTCCAGGACTTTTCAAGAAGGTGACCTGGTGCTCCGGCTCATCCAGGATCTGTCAGATGCACACAAGCTATCCCCACCTTGGGAAGGACCCTTTTTGGTCAGCAAGAACTTAAACAACAGGTCATATTACCTCATTGACGTTCGAGAGCACAAAGACTCACGTAAGTCGGAGGAGGAGACCCGCCAGCCATGGAACATTGCTCAACTTCGGCCATACTACACTTGAGCCATCGGCTCCCATCATGTACATACTTTGAGGTTGTACATACTATGATAAGTAATAAAGCAGGACCATCGATCTCTTTTCTTTTCAAAGATTACACATCTTTACTATTTTTACTACTATTTTCAAATGACTATTAAGGAGCTGATCATATTTGAATCAAGTCTAACATTTTTTGGTCCAGCTTATGATCGTATTCGAATCTAGCTGCAAACTATCAAGGTCACTTGGGGGACTTCCTGTTCAAACATAGGTCGTATTTGAACCAAAGAGAGATAGCTGTCGTAAACCTCTTGATCGGCTCAAAGCCAAACTCACTAGGGGGCTTCTTGATCATATTTGAACCACAACTTAACCCCTTTTGGGTCCGACTTGGATCGTATTTGAATCAGGGTCGTTAAAAACCTCTCAAGGTCATTTGGGGGCTTCCTGTTCAAACATAGGTCATATTCGAACCAAAGAGAACATAGCTGTCGGTACCCTTTTGATCGGTGCAACGCCAAAGCCACTGGGGGCTATGTGATCGTATTCGAATCTTAGCTTAACCCCTTTGGTCCGGTTTACTGATCGTATTCGAATTAGAAAACCCCCAACCTTTAGTTACAAGCCTAATTTTGTTTACCACCTGTTATTTGTCTTATTGGTTTTTTGTTGTCTCAATAATCAATCATGGTCTTTTCACCGGCTTGACTATTTGACAACAAGCTGCCAGGGCATGATAATCATCAGGTATTCAGAAACATTGACTTCTCGCAAAGACTTGATTATCAACCTCATCACCCGGGTCATATAAACTGGTGGTCTGGAGGTAAAAGATACAGGTATGGCTATTGTTTATGAACAATTTCCTTCTGTATTAATCAAAGGTTATTTCAACCTTGTTTTCTTTTTTACGTCTGGTTCCATTTTCTACCATGACAAAAATATTGGCTATAAACCGGGTGTTCTGACCCATTCGGTACTAAGCTGCCAAGCCAGTTTTTCCCTTTTATCTACAGAAACAGAGCGGAAATATTGCAGGGACAACCATAAATATGATGCATATATTGACATCAGCAAACACAAAATCACACACGGTGTCTTATGCGCGATGGCATAGGCAAATTATGTAGTGTTTTCACAGCTAATCTATTACAAGGCTTTAAAAAGCCCATGAAGATGGTCCTCACTCCTCGCTCACCGCTTTCTGCTAATTGGAAGTTAGGTTTTGACCAATCAAAACCGTCTACAGCAGTAAATTCTGCTTCTTCATCAATCAAGCCGGCTGGGTCAATATCCGGAGCAAATGTATGCTGACAAACCGGTGGGATAAGATCGATAACTTTGTAGGAGGGAGTCGCCATCTTCTTATTGTCCAAGTCAAAACCCGGCTAGTATTTATCGATATTTGTTTCATCTCCAAGAATGGTGGCCTGAGGTCGCACCTCCCTCACGCAAGCAACAAAGTCATCCTGTTCAAACAGTGACCCGTCTTCCTTTTCCGTGGGGTACTGAGGGAGTCCTGGATTAGGGGGTGCTCGGATAGCCGGACTACACCTTCAGCCGGACTCCTGGACTATGAAGATACAAGATTGAAGACTTTGTCCCGTGTCCGGAAGGGACTTTCCTTGGCGTGGAAGGCAAGCTTGGCGATACGGATATGTAGATCTCCTACCATTGTAACCGACTCTATGTAACCCTAACCCTCTCCGGTGTCTATATAAACCGGAGGGTTTTAGTCCGTAGGACAACATACAGAATAACAATCATACCATAGGCTAGCTTCTAGGGTTTAGCCTCTCTGATCTCGTGGTAGATCTACTCTTGTACTACCCATATCATCAATATTAATCAAGCAAGACGTAGGGTTTTACCTCCATCAAGAGGGCCCGGACCTGGGTAAAACTTCGTGTCCCTTGCCTCCTGTTACCATCCGGCCTAGACGCACAGTTCGGGACCCCCTACTCGAGATCCGCCGGTTTTGACACCGACAGGTACCCTCTGGCTACATCCGCCGGGTCTAGATCTGGCACCCAAGCCTTGGAGCAGCTTAGAGCAGTTAAAGCCTCGGCTCTAGCACAGGAGCGCTTGACTTCTTGGAACCTGGTGGGTAAGATTGACAGCTTCTTTAAGACATCAATGAGCCGGTTGGGTCCTTGATTGGCAGGAGAGATAGCGGTAAGTGCCCCTTGTGCGCCAATGTACAATTGTTCCACTAAAGTATACATCGCCTTCAGTTTAGTCACATTGTCTTGGCTCAGGTTCTTGCCTCGTGGGCCTGCACATGGTTTTAAAAACAAAGGGTCAGCTAGCTTTTTGTATTCTGGTCCAAAGAAGGTCAAAAAGGTCAGTACAGATGACTTACCGAAGACGGCGGACACCATTTGAGACACCCGGTCCTTTAAACTGGTCAGCTCCGTCGTAACCTCTTCAAGGGCTGGTTCAGCTTTCTCGGCGCGTTGTGTCAGCAGCGTTTTTTCTCCAGCCCAGTTTTTCTTCTTGGCAGTAAAGCTGGTTTTTAATTTTTCCGTCTCAGATAGACTTAATTGCAGTTTGGAGTCAGCAGACTTGATTTCTGCCTCCTGATCTGCCAGCCGGGTCTTTGCATCAGTTAATTGCGAGCTCAATTCAGATAAGGCATTCTGCAAAACATACCCAGATGAGTCAAGATTTCAATTAAGGTTCAACATTCAAGATTCAAGTTTCAAGTACTTTGCACTGCAAAACCACTTGGCACTTTGGGGCTAATGTATGCCAAAACAATTTCTTATGACTCTAACATACTTTAAGTCCCAAGTACTTTACAAAGTAACAACACTTGGCACTTGGGGGCTAATGTATGCTATTCAGCAAATTTCTCAAGGTTAAGCCGGATTACAATGTTTTTTGGATTCCGCACAAGACAGTTCTGAAAATTCAAATAACCGGCTCATTTATGGTCAAATGAACCGGCCCTTGGGGGCTACAGGTGAAGCTTTATTCTATTTTATTGGACTCTAGGAAAATCTAAAGGTAAAGTCTTAGCCTATATCATAAAGTCTACAGATCATTCCGGTTTTCTCATAATCTGAAGACTTTGGGGCTGGCAGAATATAAGTAAGCCGGAAGAACATACCTCGTACTTCAGCTGCAACTGCTTGACCATTTCGATCTCTGAGTCATGGCTGGAGTGCACATGGCTGAGATAGCCGGATAATATGTCATTGGCATTCAGATGGTCATAATGCGAAATATCAAAACACACTTTTTGTTTCTCCAGCGCCTCTTGTTTCACAGTATGACGAGCCAACATGGTGGGATTCCCCGGCTCAATGAAGTGGCTTCCAGTGATCAGAACATCTTGAGCAGACGGTGATGGCGGCTTAGCCAAGCTGGACGGTCCAGTAGCAGATGGGTTAATGGTGGTACCGTCAACTGACGGCTCAGGAAGATTTACTTCAGCATTGACAGGCGGGTCTTCTGGAGCTTCAGTCAATGGAGGAGAAGACGGCATGGCCGGTTCAGATGCAAGGACTGGCGGGTTTTCCACCGGCTTAGTTACCTTGGCCTTCTTGGACTTGGCTTGGCCACTAAGAAAGATATTGTGAAACAGTCAGTATAAAAAAGAAGTTTGAAAGATATGGAGGAAAGAGGATTTTTTCCTTACCTAGGGGCAGTCTTGAAGGACGGAAATTGGGTCTGAGACGAGTCACCAGATGAGCGAGACACCTCCTGCAAAGATAAAACAAAGTAAGTAATGCAAGGGAGAAGATCCATTAACAGAAAGTCAAAGACAAAGAAATAAACCTCATTCTGGCAAAGATGAGCGTTTTTGAGGAGTCTGTTGAAGAACAGTAGGTGGTTCATCATCATTCCGGGTCTGACGGCGGCTCTCGTGTTGCTGCTTTTTCAAAAGAAAATGAGGATCCAGATAAGCCAAAGGGTGTGAAAACCTTACTTTCCGGGTTACCAGTCGAACTTTCTGTCTTGGCAAATGGGCTGAGTCGGAGGAAATAGTTACCTCTTCTTCCATGGCTTGACTAGCCCCTGTGTTGGCAATGATCAGTGTTAATAAGATTATTAAAAAGTTGGCCAAGGGAGTCAAGGGCTACCTCCGACTCAGAAGTATCATCAAGCTTCAAGAGACCTTCAGCGGTGCTTTTCTTCTTCTTCTTAGATCTCCGGGTCATTTTCTTGGCGGTTATGGCGGCAGCGCTGGCTTTCTTGGCGGCTTCGTGATCATACTTGGCTTTCCAGAAATCAGATTTGTCCTATAAACAAAGAAACAAGATGAAAGGTCATGCAAGTATTTAAAATAGCTGAGGAAAATGCAAAGAGGAAGAGGGCAGATGTTCTTTACCTCTGGCACCGGGTTAAGCTTGCAGAAAGGGTTTAACCCGACTTTACTGCAGTCTTCGTATTTACCGTTCACCAGAAGAGTTGACATTGAAACAATATCTTCTTCCATTAATTGAACAGAGCTGTGACGAAGAGAGTCATCTGGGCCTCCACCATATTCGTACATCAGTTTGGATCGGCGGCTTAGAGGGATGACCCACCATGCAACCCAGCAACAGGTTAAGTCAACTCCGGTTAAACCGTTACCTAATAAGGCATTAATCCTTTTGATTCATGGGATCAGCCTCTTGCGTTCGGCAGCAGTAAGCTTGTCAGGGAGCACGAATTTGGAGTCAAGACGCTCGGCGCGATAACCCGGCAGTGGCTTCTCGTTTGCTGGTGAAGTGTCTTGATAATAGAACCAAGTCTGATTCCAGTCTTTTGGATGACTCGACAAGACTATGAGGGGGAAAATAGCACCATGTCGACACTGAATTGAGATGCCTCCAAGCTCCAAGCTAGGGCTGCTGGTACACTCGTTCTACCGGTTCAGATAAAATACTCTCTAAAGAGTTCCACGGTCGGCTCTTCCTGAAGGTACACCTCGCAGAGCACTTGGAAGTTGCAAATATTGGATATGGAATTGGGCCCAATATCTTGAGGGTGGAGTTTGAAAAAATGGAGGACATCTTTGAAGAACTTTGAGCCGAGCGGTGAAAAGCCACGGTTCATGTGGTCAGAAAAGAAAATGACTTCACCATCTTTTGGATTGGGCCGTTCCTCCTCCGGGTCAGGCGCATGGTAGGACATAACATTCTTCCCTGGAAAAAAACCTATGTTAAAGAATTCCTTCAGATTGTCCTCAGTGACTGTTGAGGGAACCCAGTTGTAGACAGCCGGCGCTTTGGATGGCATGATGTTCAAAAATGAACTGAAAAGAAAGGCAACATGCCGGTTCAATTCAATAATAATAGTGAAAGTAAAAGATGATACAGGGAAGTAATGGTGGCTTAAATAAGGGCCAATGTCATATAAGGAAAAGTAAGCCGGCACAGTAAGCCGCCATGACTATAGACATTTGAGAAATATCAGCGGCAGAATTGGTTAAGTATGGAGACAAACACGTTTCTTAACTTCTGGATATTATTATGGATCAAATGGCCGTTCAAAAGGAAAAATTTCCTAGACCTAAAAATATAGCCCAGATGAGTTCATCATTTCTAATGCGGCCTTTGTACCAGAAAAAGGGGTCTACTAATGTCAAAGAGTAGGCACCAAACAACTACTGCATAAGCATACATCTCTTTTTGGATCAAGAAGAGGCAGCAGTGGAAGAACTGTGAAGAACCGCGAAGAACTATGAAGAACATGCAGGAAAACCTAGAAGCTCTAAATGCGGATCTGAGGAATGGAGGGCGAATACTTACGGCAACAGATTCCTCCACGGAAGATCGCTGCCGTTCTCTGAACCGACTCTGGTTGATGTAGCAGCCAAAGTCGACGACAACGAGATGCGCTGCAATGGCGGCGGGGCTCGAGCTGCAGTGGAGTTGTGAGAGGAAGAAGACGAAGAAGAGAGAGGAATGAGAAAAGACCGTGGCGTGCCTATTTATAAGGGGATAAGCCAACAGGCGGGCGCGAAAATCAAGGAAGACCCTAATAATGGTTATCTAACTAAATGGACGCCTCGATTCTCGGAAGGCATTAAAGATGAAGATCCGTTGGAGATGACGTCATAAAAGTTTTTTTTGTTTTCCAGAGATGACATCATGGCGGGTTACAAAAACTTCTGCGAGGAAAGGAAGATGGATTTCCAGAGATCCGTTAGCAATAGTTGTAGAAGAAATAGTTGGCGAGACGACCCCGACACTATGATGGAGATCAAGGTGTCATGCCGGTGACAATGGAGATCATGCCAATGCTTTGGAGATGGAGATCAAAACCATAAGATGATGATGGCCATATCATGTCACATATTTTTGATTGCATGTGATGTTTATCCTTTATGCACCTTATTCTGGTTAGAACGAGGTAGCATTACAAGATGATCTCTTCACTTAATTTCAAGATAAAAGTGTTCTCCATGGGTATGCATCGTTGCCAAAATTCGCCATTTCGAAGCACCTTGTGATGATCGGGTGTGATAGATTCTACGTTCACATACAACGGGTGTAAGCCTGTTTTACACATGTAGAATACTTGTGTTAAACTTGACGAGCCTAGCATGTACATACATGGTCTCGGAACACTGGAGACCGAAAGGTCGAACATGAGTCATATAGTAGATATGATCAACATAGAGATGTTCACCATTGAAGACTACCCCATCTCACGTGATGATCGGACATGGGTTAGTTGATTTGGATCATGTATCACTTAGACAACTTGAGGGATGTTGATTCAAGTGGGAGTTTATTAGTAATTTGATTATTTGAACTAAAATTTATCATGAACTTAGTCTTGATAGTTTTTGCATATCTATGTTGTAGATCAATGGCCCGTGCTACCGTTCCCTTGAGTTTTAATGTGCTCCTAGAGAAAGCTAAGTTGAAAGATGATGGTAGAAACTACATGGACTGGGTCCATAACTTGAGGATTATCCTCATTGCTGCACATAAGAATTATGTCCTTGATGCACCGCTAGGTGACAGACCTGCTGCAGGAGCTGAAGCTGATGTTATGAACATCTGGAAAGCTCGATCTGATGACTACTCAATAGTTCAGTGTGCCATGCTTTACGGCTTAGAAGCGGGACTTCGAAAGTGTTTTGAACGCCATAGAACATATGAGATGTTCCAAGAGCCGAAGTTAATATTTCAATAAAATGCTCGGATTGAGAGATATGAAGTCTCCGACAAGTTCTTTAGTTGTAAGATGGAGGAGAACAGTTTTGTCAGTGAACACATATATACTCAAAAATTTTGGGTATCATAACCAACTTGACTCAACTGGGAATTGATCTTCCAGCTTAGAGTGTTATTGACAGAGTTCTTCAGTCACTGCCACCAAGCTACAAAGGCTTCGTGATGAACTACAACATGCAAGGGATGACGAAAACGATTCCTAAGATCTTCACGATGCTGAAATCAGCGGTGGTAGGAATCAAGAAGGAGCATCAAGTGTTGATGGTTAACAAGACCACTAGTTTCAAGAAAAAGGGCCAGGGAAAGAAAGGGAACTTCAAGAAGAATGGCAAGCAAGTTGCCACTCCCGGGAAGAAACCCAAAGCTGGACCCAAGCTTGAAACTGAGTGCTTCTACTGCAAAGGGAATGGTCACTGGAAGCAGAACTGCCCCAAATACTTGGCAAATAAGAAGGATGGCAAAGTGAACAAAGGTATATTTGATATACATGTTATTGATGTGTACCTTACTAATGCTCGTAGTAGTGCCTGGGTATTTGATACTGGTTCGGTTACTCATATTTGAAACTTGAAACAGAAGCTGTGGAATAAATGAAGATTGGCTAAGGACGAGGTGACGATGTGCGTGGGGAATGGTTCCAAGGTCGATGTGATCGCCGTCAGCATGCTACCTCTACATCTACCTTTGGGATTAGGTTTAGACCTCAATAATTGTTATTTGGTGCCAGCGTTGAGCATGAACATTTGATCTGGATCTTGTTTATTGCGAGACGATTATTCATTTAAGTCAGAGAATAATGGTTGTTCTATTTATATGAGTAATATCTTTTATGGTCATGCACCTTTGATGAATGGTGTATTCTTGTTGAATCTCGATCATACTGATACACATATTTGTAATATTGATGCCAAAAGATGGAAAGTTGATAATGATAGTGCAACATACTTGTGACACTGCCATTTAGGTCATATTGGTGTAAAACGCATGAAGAAACTCCATGTGGTTGGACTTTTGGAATTTCTTGATTATGAATCATTTGATACTTACGAACCATGCCTCATGGGCAAGATGACTGAAATTCCGTTCTCCAGAACAATTGAGCGAGCTAATGACTTATTGGAAATAATACATACAGATGTATTTTGTCCAACGAGTGTTGAAGCACACGGTGGGTATCGTTAGTTTCTAACCTTCACAGATGATTTAATTAGGTATGGGTATATCTACTTGATGAAACACAAGTCCAAAACATTTGAAAATTTCAAAGAATTTCATAGTGAAGTGGAGAATCATTGTAACAAGAAAATAAGGTTTCTACGATCTGATCGCGGAGGCGAATATTTGAGTTACAAGTTTGGCCTTCATTTAAGACAATGTGAAATTGTTTCACAACTCAAGCCACCTGGAACACCACAGCGTAATGGTGTGTCCGAACATCGTAACAATACTTTATTACGTATGGTGCTTTCTATGATGTCTCCTACCGATTTGCCTTTATCATTCTAGGGTTATGCATTAGAGACATCCACATTCATGTTAAATAGGGCACCATCTAAATGCGTTGAGACGATACTGTATGAACTATGGTTTGGCAAGAAACCTAAGCTATCGTTTCTTGAAGTTTGGGGATGTGATGCTTATGTCAAAAGGCTTCAACCTGATAAGCTCAAACCCAAAGCGGAGAAGTGCATCTTCATAGGATATCCTAAAGAAACTATTGGGTATTGATCATCCCCAAGTGCATGGAATCATCATAGCAATTTCCAATGGTGGAAATGATAAGTATGGAGTGTCGAACCCACAAGGAGCTAAAGGTAAGATCAAAATTCTCTCAAGTCCTATCTGCCACTAAAATGACTCTACGTACACCGAACGTTTGCTTCCAACTAGAAAGCATAAATAAAACTACGTTGTGGGTATGAAGAGGATAACTTTTATGGTATCAAAGAGAAAAAATATAAAAGTAGGGGCTATTATCCTAAAGTTAGAATATATTAGTAAATATTATAAATAGCGAGTCTAGAATAATGATGGGTCGGTGTGCGAAATTATCCTAGGCAATCGTTAACAAGACCGGTAGTCGTCATCGCAATTTCATATGAGGGAGAGGCATAAGCTAGCATACTTTATCTTCTTGGATCATATGCACTTATGATTGGAACTCTAGCAAGCATCCGCAACTACTAAAGGTCATTAAGGTAAAACCCAACCATAGCATTAAAGCATCAAGTCCCCTTTATCCCATACGCAACAAACCCCTTACTTGGGTTTATGCTTCTGTCACTCAAGCAACCCACTATAAGCGAATAATGAACGTATTGCAACAAGCTACAGCGGGAATCCCTCACGCTTGCGCGACACGGAGGGCACAATAGGACAACACAAAATAAAACATACAACTCATACCAATCTAGATCATCAATCAACCCAAAGACAAAGGATATCTACTCAAAACATCATAGGATGGCAACACATCATTGGATCATAATATGTGGCATAAAGCACCATGTTCAAGTAGGGATTACAGCAGGGTGCGGGAGAGTGGACCGTGTAAAAGAGATGAGCATGGTGATGTTGATGAAGACGATCACCGCGGCGACGATTCCCCTCCGATGGCACTCCGGCGCCACCGAGAGAGAGGAGGAGAGGTTCTTCCCCTTGTGCTTCATCCTCCATGGCCTCCCCCCTGGATGGGGAGAGGTTCTCCCTCTGGATCTTGGCCTTCATGGCGATGATGGCCCCTCCGGGACCCTCCTCCATAGCCTCCGGTGATGATGGCCCCCTCTGGCAGGGTGCCCGAGAGGGCCTAGATTAATTTCTCGTGGCTACAGAGGCTTGCGGCGGCAGAACTTCCGATCTAGGTTTTTTTCTGGAGGTTTGGGTATTTATAGGAGAGGTTGGCATCGAGAGCAAGTCAGGGGCCCCACGAGAAGTCCACGAGGCACAGGGGCGCGCCCTAGGGGGGTGGGCACGCCCTCCACCCTCGCTGGGCCAACGGGCCTCCCCTTCGGTAACTCTTCGTTCCAGTATTTTTTATATTTTCTTGAAAAATTATTCGTTGATTTTCATCGCATTCCGAGAACTTTTATTTCTGCACAAAAACAACACCACGGCAGTTCTGCTAAAAACAGCATCAGTCCGGGTTAGTTCTAATCAAATCATACCAAAATCATATAAAACTATTGTAAACATGACACGAATACTTCATAAATTATAGATACGTTGGAGACGTATCAGCATCCCCAAGCTTAATTCCTGCTCGTCCTCGAGTAGGTAAATGATAAAAGAAATAATTTATGAAGTGTGAATGCTAGCAAGTGCATAAGTTTGATCAATGATAGTTCCAATCACTTTTTCTAGCATCATTATATATCATAACAGTAGCTCAACTCATGAAATTTCTCATGATCAAGTAACCAGCTATTCACATGTTAAAGTATATATCATAAACTTTCTTGAAAACTAACAAACCGTGCTCTTAGTCATCAAACAATTGCAATTCATTTTATTTCGGGAAGGGTCTATGTAAGAGCTTTGATTGAGCAAACTCCACATACTCAACTATCATTTAGTCTTTCACAATTGCTAACACTCACGTGATATTTATGGGTTCAAAGTTTTAATCAGACACAGAGAAAGATAGGGACTTATAGTTTCGCCTCCCAACCTTTTACGTCAAGGGTAATGTCAACAATAATACTTTATGAAAACCTACATCCAAGTGGATATATATATACGGATTGCTCGAACACAAAGTGCTTGCTAAAGGAAAAAGTGTAAAAAGGAAAGGTGAAAATCACCATGACTCTTGTATAAGGGTAGAAGGTAAAAGTAAAAGATAGGCCCTTCGTAGAGGGAAGCAAAGGTTGTCATGCACTTTTATGGTTGGATGCACAAAATCTTAATGCAAAAGAACGTCACTTTATATTGCCGCTTGTGATAAAGACCTTTATTATACAGTCCGTCGCTTTTATTTCTTCCCTATCACAAGTTCGTATAAAGCTTATTTTCTTCGCACTAATAGATCATACATATTTGAAGAGCAATTTTTATTATGCACCGATGACAACTTACTTGAAGGATCTTACTCAATACATAGGTAGGTATGATGGACTCTCATGGCAAAATTGGGTTAAGGAATGTTTGGAAGCACAAGTAGTGTCTCTACTTGGTGCAAAGAATTTGGCTAGCGTGAGAGGGAAAGGCAAGCTCAACATGTTGGATGATCCAAGACAATATAACATTTCAGATATAGGAAAACATAACCCATTAAGTTGTTTTCCTTGTCCAACATTAAATTTTTAGCATGTCATAGTTTAATGAGTGCTCACAATTACAAAAGATGTCCAAGATAGTATATTTATATGTGAAATCTCTCTTCCTTCAATATTCTTTCATGAATTGTTCAAGTGGCCAATTCTGCATTTGCTAACTTTCAATAAGTTTACTACCTATACTTATTATGTGTGAAGTCATTACTTCCCATGTTATAAGCATATGAAACGTATATAAATTCAGATTTATGATATTCAATTCATTCAACCATTTCTCATAGCATATATGTGAAGCACGTGAGTAAATGAAAAACTACTCCAAAAAGATATAAATGAAGAACACTAAGTAGTCAAATAATTAACTAGCCATGGGAGGATTCTTTTTAATTCAAGATTTCAGGTCCACTGATTTTATTCAAACAGCAAGTAAAATTGAAAATACGCTCCAAGCAAAACACATATCATGTGACGAATAAAAATATAGCTCCGAGTAAGGTATACCGATAGTTTTGAAGACGAAAGAGGGGATGCCTTCCGGGGCATCCCCAAGGTAGGCGCTTGAGTCTTCCTTGAATATTACCTTGGGGTGCCTTGGGCATCCCCAAGCTTAGGGTCTTTCCACTCCTTATTCTCCTCATATCGATATCTCACCCAAAGCTTGAAAACTTCAATCACACAAAACTTAACGGAACTTCGTGAGATAGGTTAGTATGATAAAGAGTAAATCATTCACTTTGGTACTGTCAAAGACAAGGTTAATAATTGTTCTCACACAATGACTACTGTGCCATATCATTTCAACAATTTATATTGAGAAATATAAGCCATAGAAACTAGAAAACAAGCAAACTATGCAATGAAAACAGAATCTGTTAGAAACAGAATAGTCTGTAGTGATCCGAACAGCAACCATACTTCTGCTACTCCAAAAATTATGAAATAAATTGGTGTACTTGAGTAATTTGTCTATTAATCTTCTGAAAAAATAATCAACTCAAACTCACTATTCTGTAAAAAATGAAAGTTAATCTCGTGAGCGCAAAGTTTCTGTTTTTTACAGCAAGATCACACTAACTTTTACCCAAGTCTGCCAAAGGTCTTACTTGACACTTTATTGAAACAAAAGCTATAATACATGATTAATACAGTAGATTAATCATGTGAACACCCAAAAACAGTTAGGGTAAATATTGGGTTGTCTCCCAACAAGCGCTTTTCTTTAGTGCCTTTTAGCTAGGCATGATGATTTCAATGATGCTCACATAAAAGATAAGAATTGAAACATAAAGAGAGCATCATGAAGAATATGACTAGCACATTTAAACCTAACCCGCTTCCTATTCTAGGGATTTTTTAAGCACACAATTTATAGGAACAAGGATCAAATAGCATAGGAAGGCAAAACAAGGATAACTTCAAAACTTTAAGCACATAGAGCGGAAACTTGATATTATTGCAACTCCTACAAGCATATATTCCTCCCTCATAATAATTTTCAGTAGCATCATGAATGAATTCAACAATATAACCATCACATAAAGAATTATTTTCATGATCCACAAGCCTAGAATTTTTTCTACTCTCCACATAAGCAAAATTCTTCTTATTCGGAATAATGGGAGCAAACTCAACAGAATAACGGTCACGTGAGGCATAATCCAATTTAAAATTAAAATCATGATAGTAAGTTTCATGGTTAACATTATTATTTATAGCATACATGTCATCACAATAATCATCATAGATAGCAACTATGTTTTCATAATCAATTGGAACCTCTTCTGAAATAGTGGAATCATTACTAACTAAAGTCGACACTCTTCGAAGTCCACTTTAGATGATAGTATTATTTCATACTCCAAAAGATATAAGTGAAGTTCATGGAGCATTCTACAGTTAATATAGACTAACCAATATCCAAGCTCAAAATATATAAGTGAAGCACACGAAGCATTCTATAAAACCATACTCAAAAGATTTAAGTGAAGCGCAAAGAGCATTCTATAAGGTCATACTCAAAAGATATAAGTGAAGCACATGAATCATTCTATAAATCGATGAAGGGATATCTTATACTATCATGGTTCTTAAATAAAAAGAAAAACACAAAGGACACAAATCATGTGAACAAAACAAAAACTGAGGTATACCGATAATTGTTGAAGAAGAAAGATGGGATGCCAACCGGGGCATCCCCAAGCTTAGATGCTTGAGTATCCTTGGAATATTTACTTGGAGTGCCTTGGGCATCCCCAAGCTTGAGCTCTTGCCTCTCTTTATTCTTCTCACATTGGTAAGTCCTCATTCTTCGAAGACTTCATCCACAAAAACTTAACAAAAACTTTGTGAGATCCGTTAGTATACCAAAGCAAATCACTACCTTTAGGTACTGTTGCAAATTCATTGCAATTTCATATTAGCACTTTATATACTGTATTCCAACTTCACCATGGTTCATACCCCCCAGTACTACCCATAGATTCATCAAAATAAGCGATCAACACAAAGAAAACAGAATCTGTCAAAAATAGGACAGTCTGTAGTAATCTGGAAGTTTAGTAACCTTCTGTAACCTCAAAAAATTCTAAAAAATATGACAATTTAAATAATTTGTACAGAAGTAATGTGCAAAAAGTTTCAGACCCATTTGACTTTCCAGTAAAAAAATTAAATTCACGCGCTATAGCCAAAGTTTTTGTTTTTGTACTGCACATAGTAAACAAGCAACCTAATCATCCTAAAACCGAAGCTTGGAACATTATTTTTATAATACAATGGATATATACAAGGGGATAATTATTTTGAGAGAAGCTTCCATGAATTTTTTTACATTGTTTCCATGATCATGAACACAAGTGTTCAAGGTCAACCCTCACTTCTCCAATGCATAACCTTCCAATCACTTCTCTTATTGAAAAACTTTTTAGGTATGAGAGGCAAGTATTTTTTTGTATTTTTATTCTTTTAATTTTTTTGTATATTCCACCCACAACTAAACAGAAACAAAAAGGAAAAACAAAATCTACTTAGTGAATAAAGCAAACAAGAATGCACGAGAACATCAACCCCACGCTATTGCTCCCCGGCAACGGCGCTACAAAAGAGCTTGATAATCCCCAAGTGCAGGGAATCATCGTAGCAATTTCCAATGGTGGAAGTGATAAGTATGGAGTGTCGAACCCACAAGGAGCTAAAGGTAACATCAATGTTCTCTCAAGTCCTATCTGTCACTGGTATGACTCTACGTACACTGAACGTTTGCTTCCAACTAGAAACGAGAAATAAAACTACGTTGTGGGTATGAAGAGGATAACTTTGCATGGTATCAGAGAGATAAAATATAAAAGTAGGGGATGTTATCATAAAGTTAGAATATATTACTAAATATTATAAATAGCGAGTGTGGAATAATGATGGGTTGGTGTGCGGAATTATCCTAGGCAATCATTACCAAGACCGGTAGTCGTCATTGCAATTTCATATGAGGGAGAGGTATAAGCTAGCATACTTTCTCTTCTTGGATCATGTGCACTTATGATTGGAACTCTAGCAAGCATCCACAACTACTAAAGATCATTAAGGTAAAACCCAACCTTAGCATTAAAGCATCAAGTCCCTTTATCCCATACGCAACAAACCCCTTACTCGGGTTTATGCTTCTGTCACTCAAGCAACCCACTATAAGCGAATCATAAACGTATTGCAACACCCTACAACGGGAATCCCTCATGTTTGCGCGACATGGAGGGCACAATAGGACAACACCAAAATAAAACATACAACTCATACCAATCTAGATCATCAATCAACCCAAAGACAAAGGATATATACTCAAAACATCATAGGATGGCAACACATCATTGGATCATAATATGTGGCATAAAGCACCATGTTCAAGTAGGGATTATAGCGGGGTGTGGGAGAGTGGACCGCGTAAATGAGATGAGGATGGTGATGATGATGTTGATTTTGATGAAGACGATCACCATGGCGATGATTCCCCACCCGATAGCACTCCGGTGCCACCGAGAGAGAGGAGGAGAGGTTCTCCCCCTTGTGCTTCCTCCTCCATGGCCTCCCCCCGGATGGGGAGAGATTCTCCCTCTGGATCTTGGCCTTCATGGTGATGATGGCCCCTCCAGGCTCCTCCTCCATAGCCTCCGGTGATGATGGCCCCCTCCGGCAGGGTGCCAGAGAGGGCCTAGATTGATTTCTCATGGCTACACAGGCTTGCGGCGGCAGAACTTCCGATCTAGGTTATTTTCTGGAGGTTTTGGTATTTATAGGAGAGGTTGGCATCGAGAACAAGTCAGGGGCCCCACAGGAAGTCCACGAGGCACAGGGGCGTGCCCTAGGGGGTGGGCGCGCCCTCCACCATAGTGGGGCCCACAGGCGTCCCCTCTGGTAACTCTTCGTTCTAGTATTTTTTATATTTTCCATAAAAATTCTCCGTTGATTTTCATCGCATTCTGAGAACTTTCATTTCTGCACGAAAACAACACCACGGTAGTTCTGCTAAAAACAACGTCAGTCCGGGTTAGTTCTAATCAAATCATACCAAAATCATATAAAACTATTGTAATCATGGCATGAATACTTCATAAATTATAGAGACGTTGGAGACGTATCAGGTATACCTTCTACCATAGATCCGAAGGCAAGATCTTTGTTGCTAAGAATGGGCCATTTCTAGAGGAGTTTCTCTCGAAAGAAGTGAGTGGGAGAAAAGTAGAACTTGATGAGGTAGTTATACCTTCTCTCGAATTGGAACATAGCACATCAGAGAAAACCGTTCCCATGATGCCTACACCAACTAGAGAAGAAGCTAATGATAATGATCATGAAACTTCGAATCAAGTTACTAGTGAACCTCGTAGGTCGACCAGAACACGTACCGCACCAGAGTGGTACGGTAATCCTATCCTGGAAGTCATGTTGTTAGACAATGGCGAACCTTTGAACTATGAAGAAGCTATGATGAGCCCAGATTCTGAAAAATGGCTTGCGTCCATGAAATCTGAGATAGGATCCATGTATGAGAACAAAGTGTGGACTTTGGCGGACTTGCCCGATGATCGGAAAGCCATTGAGAATAAATGGATCTTCGAGAAGAAGACGAATGCTGATGGTAATATCACTGTCTACAAAGCTCGTCTTATCACAAAAGGTTTTTGACAAGTTCAAGGGGTTGACTATGATGAGACTTTCTTGCCCGTAGCGATGCTTAAGTCTGTCTGAATCATGTTAGCAATTGCCGCATTTTATGATTATGAAATCTGACAAATGGACGTCAAAACTGCATTCCTTAGCGGGTTTCTTAAAGAAGAGTTGTATATGATGCAACCAGAATGTTTTGTTGATCCTAAAGGTTCTAACAAAGTGTGAAAGCTCCAGCGATCCAACTATGGACTGGTGCAAGCATCTCGGAGTTGGAATATACTCTTTGATGAGGTGATCGAAGCATATGGTTTTATACAGACTTACGGTGAAGCATGTATTTACAAGAAAGTGAGTGGGAGCTTTGTAGCATTTCTGATATTATATGTGGTGACATATTGTTGATCGGAAATGATATAGAATTTCTGGATAGCATAAAATGATACTTGAATAATAATTTTTCAATGAAAGACCTCGGTGAAGTTGCTTATATATTGGGCATCAAGATCTATAGGGATAGATCAAGACGCTTAATAGGACTTTCACAAAGCACATACCTTGACAAAGTTCTAAAGAAGTTCAAAATGGACCAGTCAAAGAAAGGGTTCTTACCTGTGTTGCAAGGTGTGAAATTGAGTCAGACTCAAAGTCCGACCATGGCAGAAGATAGAGAGAAAATGAAAGTCATTCCCTATGCCTGAGCCGTAGGTTCTATTATGTATGCCATGCTGTGTACGAGACCAGATGTGTGCCTTGCCATAAGTTTGGCAGGGAGGTACCAAAGTAATCTAGGAGTGCACCACTGGACAACGGTCAAGAATATCCTGAAGTACCTGAAAAGGACCAAGGATATGTTTCTCGTTTATGGAGGTGATGAAGAGCTCGTCGTAAAGGGTTACGTCTATGCTAGCTTTGACACAGATCCGGATGACTCAAGTCACAAACCGGATACATATTTATGTTGAATGGTGGAGCTTTCAATTGGTGCGGTTCCAAGCAGAGCGTCATGGTGGGATCTACATGTGAAGCGGAGTACATAGCTGCTTTAGAAGCAACACATGAAGGGGTCTAGATGAAGGAGTTCATATCCGATCTTGGTGTAATACCTAGTGCATCGGGTCCAATGATAGTCTTTTGTGACAACACTGGAGCAATTGCCTTGGCGAAGGAATCCAGGTTTCACAAGAGAACCAAACACATCAAGAGACGCTTCAACTCCATTCATGAAAAGGTCAAGGATGGAGACATATAAATTTGCAAAGTACATACGGATCTGAATGTGGCAGACCTGTTGACTAAACCTCTTCCACGGGCAAAACATGATCAACACCAAGACTCCATGGGTGTTAGATTCATTACTATGTAATCTAGATTATTGACTCTAGTTCAAGCGGGAGTGTCAGTGTCAAAACCGGCGGATCTCGGGTAGGGGGTCCCGAACTGTGTGTCTAAGGCGGATGGTAACAGGAGGCAGGGGACACAATGTTTTACCCAGGTTCGGGCCCTCTTGATGGAGGTAAAACCCTACGTCCTGCTTGATTAATATTGATGATATGGGCAGTACAAGAGTAGATCTACCATGAGATCGGAGAGGCTAAACCCTAGAAGCTAGCCTATGGTATGACTGTATGTTGTCGTACGGACTAAAACCCTCCGGTTTATATAGACACCGGAGAGGTTAGGGTTACACAAGGTCGGTTACAAAGGAGGAGATACACATATCTGTATTGCCTAGCTTGCCTTCCACGCCAAGTAGAGTCCCATCCGGACACGAGACGAAGTCTTCAATCCTGTATCTTCATAGTCTAACAGTCTGGCCAATGGAGATAGTCCGGCTGTCCGGAGACGCCCTAATCCAGGACTCCCAGAGTAGCCCCTGAACCAGGCTTTCAATGACGATGAGTCTGGCGCGCAGTATTGTCTTCGGCATTGTAAGGCGGGTTCCTCCTTCGAATATACCACGGAAGAATTTGAATATAAGGATAGTGTCCGACCCTACAAAATAAGTTCCACATACCACCGTAGAGAGAATAATAATTCCACAAATCCAATTTGCTGACTTGTTTTGGCAACGACATTATGTCACGACCCGGTGATTATTCGAACCGTTTCCTTTAACTAGCCCCACACATAATGCGAGGCAGTTTTTTGACACGTCTTGTCAAAGCAAAGATCGTGTCCCCTTATCACGGGATTCTCATCAATACGGGTGTGGGTAACCCAACCGCGCCATTGTTTACGGCGCTTGGGGGATAAGCGAGTTTTACCAGGCTAGTGGGGACACTTAGTTTCGTCCGCCCATATAAAGGGATAAGGATTCACCCTTTCATCCACGCCTTCTCCCTCCTTTGCTCATCCATTTTCGCGCACTCGAGCTCCAACACCCAAGTCCACATCCCTTCCCTCAACCTTCTCCAAACATGTTCGGAGCGGGAGGCAAATGGATGGCTTCCTCCATTACGGAGGGACATATCAAGAAGCTGCGCGGAGCCGGATACTTAGCCACGGATATCGCGCATCGGCTGCCCGTTGCAGGGCAGATCGTCCCTACCCCGGAACCTCACGAGAGGGTAGTTTTCCTCCACCACTTCCTCCGCGGACTGGGGTTTCCCCTCCATCCGTTCGTCCGTGGTCTCATGTTCTACTACGGGCTGGACTTTCATGATCTGGCCCCGAACTTCGTCCTCAACATTTCGACGTTCATCGTCGTGTGTGAGGCTTTCCTCCACATCCGGCCCCACTTCGGCCTGTGGTTAAAGACCTTCAATATCAAGCCGAAGGTGGTAGGAGGCCAACAAGCAGAATGCGGTGGAGCCATGGTGGGCAAGATGCCCAACGTTATATGGCTTGAAGGCTCCTTTGTGGAGACCATAAAGGGGTGGCAATCGGCGTGGTTCTACATCACCGAGCCGCGCGACGCCAAATGGGCGGCATCCCCCGAGTTTCGATCCGGATTCCTTACACGGCTCACTTCCTGGAAAGAGAAGGGCTTGTCATGGGGTTCATCGGTGGAGCTGGATGGACTCCAGAAATGTATCTGGAGTATGGGAAGCAAGAAGCTCAAGCTTGTCAACATAGTCCAGCTTATGCTCATCCGCCGGATCCTCCAGTGTCAACAACGGGATTTTAACTTGTGGGAGTTTGACCTGGCCCAGCACCAGACTCTGAGCAACCTCTTCGATACGGCGCGCAAGGACGTCTGGAAGGTGCTGTTCAAGGGCGCCGAGGTCCCTCCTTCTCTCGCCGAGGACCGCGGGCTAAGCGCAAAGCGCCTAGCGCGTTCGGTGAGTTCAATATGTCCCGTAGGATATTTATTTCCCCTAGCTTAATCATGTGTGGGGTCTAATCCCCATGCCTTTGACAGGACTGGTGGAGACGTCGGGGCAGATTAACTGTCCGGCCCCTTTGCCTGAAGACACTGCGGGCACTCTTCTGACGAAGATGCTGACTCCGGCTCCTTGTACGGTGTCGGAGAAGACCAAGAAGGCCAAGGGAACCCGAAATAGTTCCCGACGCCAGGCGTCATCGGACTCACCGTCTGAGGACTCTATGGTGCAATCCTCCCCCAAAGACGAGGAGGCAGAAGAAGATGCTCCCCTCCAGACGGGGGAGACAAGAAAAGGAAGGCCGCCCCAACTGGGGAGGCCGAAGGGTCCAAGAAGGGGAGGACTCTCCTTCCGGACAGCTCTACCACCGCCGCCGACGGCAAAGACGAGTGGCTGCCCAGGGCCAAGCCCCTGGGGAAGTCGTAAGTATTCGGATACCAGAGTAACTCATAGTATTCCTTTGTTGCACTACTTCACGTAACGCCGAAATATGATTATGTAGGCCGCCCCGAGCTCGTCTCGATGTATCATCGGACGGCTCCCTGGGCTCGTCGGATATGGATAGCGATCTAGTCCCGACCGCCACCTCCCCTCCTCCTACGGACGACGCTGAGGTGCTGTCTCACGAGGCACCGCGTCGAGGGGAGACAGTCCCGGAGGTGCCTTAAGGCGGCCTCCCAGACTCCGAGAGCCAAGGGGACAAGGCCCCTGAGGGCTCCGAGTTCGGCCCTCAGCCGAACACCACGCCAGAACCTCTAGTGGTTCCGGACTCGGGCAGGCAGCCTCCTTCTAAGAGGGGCGAGACGCCTGTACCGGTGACCTCTGTCCATCCAGAGGCGCCGGACAATCTGCTGGAAGTGCTTCGCAGTGCTTCCATCGACGAGGAGCACCGTACTATTATAAGTCCGGTGGTCCAGAAGGTTCAGTCCGCCAAGAGCGGATTGACTAAAGCCTGTGCCAGCCTTCTAACAGGCTTTGAGGTAAGTGTTAAAATATAGGAAAAGTATTACCGCATAGACAGTAGGCCTTGATGCTCTATTCGGTGTTCACAAAGAAAAGCCGAACAAAGGATCAAACAATATCGCAGGAGTCTAATTTAAGTATGTCAATATGCGTATGCAGGCTTCGCTGCTGGCGTCTGCCGCACTGACTGCGGAGGTCACCGTACTGAAGCAGGACCTTGAGGGGTCCAATAAAGAGCTCGGCCTTGCCAAGAGGCAGCTCGAGGAGAACAAGGGTAAGTAATACCCTATCTATAGATATGTATATATAAAAGAAGACGCGATTGCAAAATGACAGGATCATCGTATGTTTGCCAGGGGCCACGACCGAGGTGGCAACCCTGAAGCAAGCGCTAACTAAGGCCGAAGATAAAGTTGCCAAGGAGCGCACCGAGCGGGAAAAGTAAGAGGCTCGTGTGGGCGAGGTGCAGCAAGAGCTCCAGGCACTCGTCTCGAAGCATGAGGCGTTGGAGCGTGACTCGAAGACGCGAGAGTCCGAGCTTGCCGCCGCCCGTGAAAGTGCCAAGAGTGCCAAGGCCAAAGCACAGAAGGCCCTCCAGAAGATTGATGCGATGAGGAAGATAGCGGCGGGTAAGGCATTCTATATGCAAAGCAAGCATGTGAAAGTAAATTACCGATTACTTACCCGAATTCGGAGCTCTCCAGGAGCATTCGCAGAGTTGCCCTACAGCGTGTCAGATGCCGCACAGTTTTACCAGGTCGATGAGGGAAGCTTAACAGAGAAGCTGTTGTGGTCTCAGTATACTGGGACTGAACACCCGATGCCTTTGAGCGACCAGCTAAAGCAGCTGGTCGAGCTGCACAAGGCGGCCGAACAGGCCATGAAGGGCCTTATAGTCTGGTTGTGGCCTGGCGATGCCCTTCCAAATAGCTACTTTGGCCTGGTGAGGTGGCTTGTGGATGCCTGCCCACGGCTGGAGGTCGTCAAGCGGTCCGTCTGCATCGAAGGTGCACGCCGGCCTTTCGCTCGTGTGAAGGTGCAGTGGGCCAAGCTAGACACCGTGAAGCTGATCAAGGAAGGGCCGCCGCAGGGCAAGGAGCATCGCACCCCCGAAATTTATTATGAGGGTGTCCTGAAGGGTGCCCGTCTTGTAGCGGATGAATGTTCAAAGGATGTAATATTTGAGTAAACTTGCTCGTGTGATCCTATATGATGAAAACTTGTTTCATATGCGCTATGCAACGCTTGTGTGAATTTAAAATATTACCTTCTGTTTGGCTGTTTATCCAATCTAAGAGATGGCTAGTCCTCGGCTTCTGCCCCCATGCCACGAGTGCTGGGGTGTTCGGGGTAAACCTGAGCACTCTTGTTCCCATGTTTGGGTCCTTCGAGGGAGGTGCTCAGCACAACGAACAAGGCAACCGGACTAATAATGCTTTATCACTCTCACTTAGCCATAGAATTCTATAATTTTAAATTTTGGCGAAGCCCCTGGTACTCGGAAGGCCGAATTTGGGGCGCGATACACGCCTTTAAGCCGGACAGGGCCGGCCCCTCGCTCTAAGCGGAATAAGTCTTTGGGGACTCGAAAACCTCGCCGAACAGCGACCAGTCTCTCGCCTCATCATGACAGTCAGTTTTAGCTTTCTCTACTGAGGTGCTTTAGCCCAGCAGAACCGGGGCACAATCACAGTAGTTCTCCTAGCGCTACCTTAGCCGATAGAGCGGAACGTAAGGTACCAAAACATAGGAGCCGGGCAAACCCAACATTTGACCAAAGGCATGATTCAGAGCTGATGCATATAATGTTATAAGTTCGGAGTGCCGCACTTGTGAAAGTGTTCAGACTTTTCACACCATATTGTGGGTACGTAAGCCCCTGGTGTATTGGCCATACCAAAGTGTACGGTTGCAAGGCGTCATTAATGAACACACATATATATAACAAGAATGCAATAATAGTCGTAATGTTATGCGTTGTTTATTCAAAAAGTTGTGTTAAAGCAGAATGATACAGATGGTGCGATAAGCAAAGAGTAGGACTATGTCCCTTCCAAGGGAAAGCTGAGGAACAGTATTAAATCAAATATTTCGCTCGTTATTGTAATCCACCTGGGAATTCCGTGGTGTGACCTAGCTTTCTGCCTCCTTGGTTGCTGCATCATGTGTTCGGCAATAGCGCTGCCGGACAGGGTTTCCAGAGATTAAGGTCCTAAAAAAGAGAAAAATGACCAAACAGGAAGCCCCTAGTGAGGTTTAAGCCGCGCCTTGGGGCGTGCCGCAGTTGTGTTCCCCTCCCCACCTGTGCCCATGGTATTTTTAATGCATAATGATGTACGTATGGCACGAGTTTCGCCGTTCGGCTAGGACTGGGGTGGGGGCCGCATTGCTACGCGAGCTCAGATCGCGCAAGTCGGTCTAGTTGTCGATTGCTCCGAGCACGCTTGAAGGTGTCCGGGTCTTGAAACGCCGAACTGGTGGATTGCTTTGAGAGGTTGCTTTGCGCTTCTACTGCGAGGGCCGCGGTGTGCTACTCCGTTCGGAGAGAGCGCTCTGTGTTTCCATTGACTGTAATAACCCCGCGAGGTCCTGGCATCTTGAGTTTGAGGTTGGCATAATGCGGTACCGCATTGAATCTCGCAAATGCGGTTCGCCCGAGCAGTGCATGATAACCACTGCGGAACGAGACTATATCGAAGATTAACTCTTCGCTTCAGAAGTTATCCGGGGATCCGAAGACCACTTCCAGTGCAATTGAGCCTGTGCAATGGGCCTCTATGCCTGGAATGACGCCTTTGAAGGTCGTTTTTGTGGGTTTGATCCTTGAGGGGTCTATACCCATTTTGCGCATTGTGTCCTGATAAAGCAGGTTCAGGCTGCTGCCGCCATCCATAAGGACTCGAGTGAGGTGAAATCCATCAATGATTGGGTCCAGAACCAGTGCGGCGAATCCGCCATGATGGATACTAGTGGGATGGTCCCTACGATCGAAAGTGATCGGATAGGAGGACCATGGGCTGAACTTTGGGGCGACTAGCTCCAACGCATATACGTCCCTGAGCGCACGCTTCTGCCCCCTCTTGGGGATGTGGGTTGTGTATATCATGTTCACCGTCCGCACTTGTGGGGGAAACCTCTTCTGTCCTCCGGTGTGTGGCTATCGGAGCTCCTCCTCATCATTGCTATGTTGCCCCTTGTCCTTGTTTTTGGCAATTAACTTGCCGGCCTGCTTGAACACCCAACAATCCCTGTTGGTGTGATTGGCTGGCTTTTCTGGGGTGCCGTGTATTTGACACGAGTGATCGAGTATACGGTCCAAGCTGGACGGACCCGGCGTACGTTGTTTGAATGGCTTTTTCCACTGACCGAGTTTAGAGCCTTTGAATCCGGCATTGACTGCCGTATCCTCGGTATTATTGCTGTTAATGCGGCGCTTATGTTTGTTGCGACGTGACCTGCTATTGCCGTCCTTGGTATCTGAAGTACCATGGTTCTTTGATATGTTATTACTGCGAGCCAGCCAGCTGTCTTCTCCCGCACAAAAGCGGTTCATGAGTGTCGTGAGGGCTGCCATAGATTTTGGCTTTTCCTGACCAAGGTGCCGGGCTAGCCATTCGTCGCGGATGTTGTGTTTGAAAGCCGCTAGGGCCTCTGCATTCGGACAATTGACGATTTGATTTTTCTTTGTTAGGAACCGAGCCCAGAATTGCCTGGCTGATTCTTCTGGCTGCTGAATCATGTGGCTCAAGTCATCGGCATTTGGTGGCCGCACATAAGTGCCCTGAAAGTTGTCGAGGAATGCGGCTTCCAGATCTTCCCAACAGCTAATGGACTCTGCTGGCAAGCTGTTGAGCCAATGCCGCGTTGGTCCCTTGAGCTTTAGTGGGAGGTATTTGATGGCGTGTAAGTCATCACCGCAGGCCATGTGGATGTGGAGGAGGAAATCCTTGATCCATACCGCGGGATCTGTTGTGCCGTCGTATGATTCAATATTTACAGGTTTGAAACCTTCTGGGATTTGATGATCCATTACTTCGTCTGTGAAGCATAAGGGGTGTGCGGCACCTCTGTATTGGGTTATATCACGACGCAGCTCGAATGGGTCTTGCCCGCTGTGTTCGGCCCGGCCGGATTTATTTCTGTATCCGGCATGACGTTTATCGTATCGCATAGTGGCGCGCCCTCTTGATCCGTAGATCGATCTTACATGCTTTTCTTTGTCCTCCAATATGTCTCGTAGGTTTGGCGTATCTCCCCATGCCTTTTTATTTGAATGGCATCGGGGTGCAGGCTGAGTTTTTCGCTGGAATGCCTCTCTATCGCGGCCACGAGGTGGCTGATCAGCCGCGTCATACGCTTCTTCCTCCAGTCGGGGTAGGAACCTGCATTTTGGGTAACTCTTGGAGGGGCGCTTGAGTTTATATTCCTCGGCCGCGAGGACTTCAGTCCATCTGTCAGCTAGTAGATCTTGATCAGCTTGAAGCTACTGCTGCTTTTTCTTACGGCTATTTGCCGTGGCTATAAGCCGGCATTTGAAGCTCTCTTGTTCGATGGGATCCTCTGGTACGACGAATTCATCGTTGCCGAGGCTTGCTTCGTCTTCGGAGGGGGGCATGTAATTATCATCCTCCGCCTCTCCATCTGTCGCTCTCTCAGGAGGGCTGGCTCCTCCATCCTCCTGCTCTAAATCTTGCTGGAGGGGATTCTTGTTGTCTTCGGCACTATCTGGAGTGTTATTATCTCCTGTGCCGGTATCACCACTTTTTCTTTCGTGGGACTTAGAGCGGCGCCGCTGACGTCGGCTCTTGGGTTGCTTCTTGGAGGGATCATCCTCCGCTATCTCGTCGCCATTGCCTTCTTTGGGTGTATCCACCATGTATATATCGTATGATGAGGTGGCTGTCCAGTGCCCTATGGGAAGTGGTTCCTCTTCGTCTCCCGCATCGTCGTCCATACCGTCGATGTCTTCAGAGTCAAAGTCGAGCATGTCGGTTAAGTCATCGACAGTGGCTACTAAGTGGGTGGTGGGTAGGCCGCGAATTTCTTCGTCGTCCGCATCCCAGTCCTGCCGGACATAGTTCGGCCAGGATCCTCCTGACAAGGAGAGAGACCTTAATGAGTTCAGTATGTCGCCAAAGGGCGAGTGTTGAAAAATATCCGCGGAGGTAAACTCCATGATCGGCGCCCAATCGGATTCGATAGGAACGGGCGCAAGCAGCTCGGAGTCCATGGCCGGAGAAGGATCCGGCGGTTTAACAACACGGCTCTCATGCAAGGTAAGGTCGATGTTTGGCTCGATCGCCGATGAGGGTAAGGCCTCCGTGGCGGGGTCCATCCACCCGTCCATGGACGGCGCAACTGGCTCCGAATTGAGGGTCGGAGCGGCTGCCTGTGCGATCTCCTGAACACTGTCCGATGGTAGAGCTAAATCGTACTCATCGTGACCGCGTGACGCACAAGGCAGAGGCTCGAATCCGTCAAAGATCAAGTCTCCATGGATGTCGGCCGTGTAGTTTAAGCTTCCAAACCTGACCTGGTGGCTAGGGGCGTAAATTTCAATCTGCTCCAGATGGCCAAGCAAATTGGCCCGCAGTGCAAAGCCGCCGAACACAAAGATCTGTCCGGGGAGGAAAGTCTCACCCTGGACTGCATCGCTATCGATGATAGTAGGAGCCATCAAGCCTAACGGCAACGGCACAGAGGAACTCTCAATGAAAGCACCAATGTCGGTGTCAAAACCGGCGGATCTTGGGTAGGGGGTCCCGAACTGTGCGTCTAAGGCGGATGATAACAGGAGGCATGGGACACAATGTTTTACCCAGGTTCGGGCCCTCTTGATGGAGGTAAAACCCTACGTCCTGCTTGATTAATATTGATGATATGGGTAGTACAAGAGTAGATCTACCACGAGATCGGAGAGGCTAAACCCTAGAAGCTAACCTATGGTATGACTATATGTTGTCCTACGGACTAAAACCCTCCCGTTTATATAGACACCGGAGAGGTTAGGGTTACACAAGGTCGGTTACAAAGGAGGAGATACACATATCCATATTGCCTAGCTTGCCTTCCACGCCAAGTAGAGTCCCATCCGGACACGAGACGAAGTCTTCAATCCTGTATCTTCATAGTTTAACAGTCCGGCCAATGGAGATAGTCCAGCTGTCCGGAGACCCTGTAATCTAGGACTCCCAAAGGGAGACTGTTGGAAATATGCCCTAGAGGCAATAATAAAGTGGTTATTACTATATTTCCTTAATCATGATAAAGGTTTATTATTCAAGCTAGAATTGTATTAACCGGAAACTTAAATACATGTGTGGATACATGAACAAATACCATCTCCCTTGTGAGCCTCTACTAGACTAGCTCATTGATCAAAACATGGTTAAGATTTCCTAATGATAGACATGTGTTATCACTTGATAAAGAGATCACATCATTAGTAGAATAATGTGATGGACAAGACCCATCCGTTAGCATAGCATACGATCGTTCAGTTTATTGCTACTGCTTGCTTAATGTAAAATGCGTATTCCTTCGACCATCAGATCATGCAACTCCCGGATACTGGAGGAATACCTTATGTGCTATCAAACGTCACAATGTAACTGAGTGATCATAAAGGTGCTCTACAGGTATCTCCGAAGGTGTCTATTGAGTTGGCATGAATCGAGATTGGGATTTGTCACTCCATATGACGGAGAGGTATCTCTGGGCCCTCTCGGTAATACACATCACAAGGAGCTTGCAAGCAAAGTGACTAAGGAGTTAGTTGCAAGATGATGTATTATGGAACGAGTAAGGAGACTTGCCGGTGATGAGATTGAACTAGGTATGTAGATACTGACGATCGAATCTCGGACAAGTAACATACCGACAAACAAAGGGAACTACGTATGTTGTCATAAAGGTTCGACCGATAAAGATCTTCGTAGAATATTGTCACACCCTAGCTAGTTCAAGCATTAGAGTGTGCATCATGTTTAAATTTCTTTTAAGTTTGAAATGGGGAAGGCAGAAACCCCCAACACCCCCTGGAAACAACTAGGGTTTACTAAAATTATTTTCAATGAACCTGAAATGCCCTTCTAAAAAGTTCACCCTCTTTGTCTTAGGTTAGAACCTCTGGCAAAATTGGTGCACAATTTTCTAGGTCAACAGAAGGTCATTGAATTAAATCATAAGTATTTGAATTTGGGCATTTAAATGCTATAAAATAATTTAAATGCTCAAATAATTCTGGGAATAAATGTTTCCTGTTGGAAATATTCTAAACAGAGCTTACATTTATTTTCAGGATTTTTGGAAATGTTTTAGTATTTTTAATAAAGCTAAACAGTTGTTGTTAAATAGAAAACAGAAACAAAATCAAAAAAAAGAGAAGGAAGCCACCTGGGCCTTACCTGGCTCGGCCCAGCCGACTGGCCAGCGCCAGTCACCCCCTACCTCGCGCCAGGAGGCAGGGGCGCGTGCTCGCCGCGCGCCGGCCACGCGCCGGCCACCTCCTGCTTCTGCCGACGCCCGGGAGACGCCTAGAGGTGCCACGCGACCCCCACGTCCCCTCTCATCCTCTCGCACTCCCCCCCTCATCTCCCTCACTCTCTCCCGCGACGGCCGAGCGCGTCCCTCGCTGCCGATCGTCGTAGTCGCCGCCAGAGACATCCCCTCGCCCATCCGATGAGCCCATCAGCTCCGCCTCGACTCCCTCGCCCTCCCCACCGAGCCACGCTTCGCCGAAGGCCCTGCAGCACCGCCATCGCCGTCGTCTTCTACCTCGGGCATCTGAGATCACCGGCGACCGCACCTCTTCTCCAGCCCATCCCCGAGCCCACTGAGACCGCCACACGACTCCCTGTGAGCTCCTGCTTCTTTCCCCGTGCTCGCCCCCTCCGTTTCCGTCCCCTAGCTCCATCTTCCACCACGGCCGAAGCTCGCCGGTGCCGTGCCTCATCGCCGTCGTGGCCAGAGCCACAGTAGCTTGAAGCCAGGCACACCACCGTGCTCCACACCTCACCAGGAGCACGTAGCACTCATCAGCGCCTCCCCTAGCGCCCTGCATCGCCTAACCCGCCATTGGCCGAACTCCGGCCGCCGCTGTCGAGCTCGCCGGCATCGTTTCTGGCGTCCCCGTGTCCAACCACTTGCACCACCAGATGCGCACGAGCCCTAGCTACGCGTAGCACTTCTCCGCCGTCGTTTTGGTCGCCTGAGGGCGTTTTCCGAAGCCCTCCGCCGTCTCGGCCTCGCCGGCGACTCAACGCTGGCGGGATTAGCCCTGTTGACCGGTGGGTTTGACCACTGACGTGGACTGGGTGGGCCCAGTTGACTTCCCTGAGTCAATGACAAATGGGCCCCCTCTGTTAACTAAATCAGATTAGTTTTAATTAAAGATAATTAGCTTAATTAACTACTGACACGCGGGACCCAGCAGTCAGGTTTGACCTGGACGTCCCCGTTGACCACTGACGTCACCCTGACGCATTGCTGACGCAGTAATTGATTTATTGGATTTATTTTTATTCAGGAAATTCGAGAAAATGTTTAAAACTTCTAAAAAGCATAGAAATTCAACCGTAACTCCAAATGAAATAATTTATATATGAAAAATTATCAGAAAAATTCAATCTATCCATCTGTAATGGTTTCATGCATGACAAAACAAGTTTACCTTGCTATTTAAGCAGAATAAGGAAATGCACTATTAAGGCCATGTTTAATGAGCTAATATTTGAATCTTTGATTCAGATGAGTTCATCCCTTTCTATTCTAGCTTGCATTAGGCCAAGACACATTCATATTGCCATGTCATAGCATGCATCATATTGTTGCATATCGTCATGTGTTGATTGTGTTCCGATGTGTTCTTCGTGGTAGGTGCTACCTCCGAGGATATTCACGAGTATCCAACTGAAGGGCAGTATCCCACTACCACTCCATCAGGCAAGCAACCATTGATCATTCCGATACAAACCCATGTTCTTGCTTCTGCTCTTGTTTACTGCATTAAGACAACGCGATTCAAACTGTTGTGTCCTACGGTAGTTGAACCCTTATCCTCTGCATGACCTGTCATTGTCACAGTAACTAGATGAAACCCACTAGCATGTGTAGGAGTTGATTGAGCCATGTATGTGATTCCTACCTTGCTATGCCTGCTATGCTTAGAGTTGTGTCAGGTCTGGTTCATCTGGGTGATGGGCTAGAGTGAAATGCTTATGCCGGTAATGTGAGGGATGTGTTGAACATGTTTTGGTAAAGGTATCGATGAGAGGCCATGTAGGAGTACATGGTGGGTTGTTTCATTGAGGCCGTCCCTAAGAACTGAGATCTGTATGTGTGATTTTAAGATTCAGCTACTACCATGCATTGGGATCCTTAATTGACCCTCTCGGCTTCTTAATCATCCTAGTACTCTGTCCAGGAGTTGCAAATAGTTTCTGGTGTTTGTAGGTTATGTGTTGGCGGCCGTGCGTAGCGCTGACCCTAGGGGTGGGCTATGTTGCGGTAGATACACCATGGGACGGTGTACCGAGTCACCCGTTTGGTGTCTCGGGAACCCTGTTCACATCGTTCGGGGCCGTATGTGGAAACCTCGGCCGGACTCCCTGCGGATGGAACCTGGATAGGCGATAAACCTGGACTAGAGACTTAAGTGTTTAGGTAGGCCGTGGCCGACACCCTCGCTGGGCTTCCGCTTGAAGGTTGCCGAGTACATGTCGTGTAAGCGGCGGTAAGTGGTGAAAGCGTGTATGAAGAAGTACACCCCTGCAGGGTATAAAACTATTCGAATAGCCGCGTCCGCGGTAAAGAACTACTTGGTTGCCTATACAGTTCATAGACAAGTCAATGGATACTAATAAAAGACTCAAGATAAGCGTGAGTACCGAGGATGGCCCTCTCGTAGGATGACGAGAGAGGATCCTTGGTGGAGTATTGTGATGGTGAGTAGTGGACTCGTGTGCGAAAACTATTTTACTGGTGGAGTTCCGTAGGATAGCTTAGCCAAGAGTCAAAGCTGGCTTGCTACATTAACCCCACCACCTTCTTGAGGATAAGCATGTATAGTAGGATCTGATGTAAGACTTGCTGAGTACCTTTGTACTCATGTTTGCTTAATTACTGTTTTCAGACGACACCGCCCACTCCATGGGTTCTACGTAGACCTTGACGTCGACGAGTGACTAGCCACCCAGGTGGTGATCCTGGCCATGGAGGGCCTTATGTAGATAGACAGGCTTCAAGAAGCCTTCCTTCTTTCTAGAGTCTGTACTCAGACTAGTTGCTTCCGCATGTGCTTGTATGTTTGTATGACTTGAGTGTCGGGTCATGTGACCCCTATCTGTATGAACATGTTATGTATGGCTCTCTGGAGCCTTTAAATAAAGTATTTGAGTTGTAGAGTTTTGTTGTGATGCCATGTTGTATGTACTCATATCGGGCATATTGTGTGTATGATTGAAATGCTTGGTATGACTGGGATCCGACAATCTAGTTGTTTATCCTTGGCAGCCTTTCTTATGGGGAAATGTAGTCTAGTGTTCCTCGAGCCATAGTAGTCCGCTACAGCCCGGTTCACCGGAGTCCTGCTAGCCCAACACTACTGTTCAGGACACTTGACTGGCCGGCATGTGTTTCACTTCGTTCCTATGTCTGTCCCTTCGGGGAAATGTCACACGGTGACTTCCGGAGTCCTGCCTAGCCTGCGACAGCCCGGGTTCCCCGGAGTCCTGTTAGCCCAGTGCTACAGCCCGGAATCACTCGCTGATGACCGACATGTTCGATGTGATTCATGTATGCCTGTCTCCATAGGTCTGTGCCGCTTTGGGTTCACAACTAGCCATGTCGGCCTGGGTTCTCTGTCATATTGATACTAGCGACACTATCATATACGTGAGCCAAAAGGCGCAAACGGTCCCGGCCATGGTAAGGCGACACCCGTGGGATACCGTGCGTGAGGCCGCAAAGTGATATGAGGTGTTACCGGCTAGATCGATGTGACTTGGAATCGGGGTCCTGACAAATATATAGGAACCAATATGGGCATCCAATTTCCTCTATTGGTTATTGACCGGAGAGGCGTCTCGGCCATGTCTACATCATTCTCTAACCCGTAGGGTCCGCACGCTTAATGTTCATTGATGATATAATATTATATGGGTTATGTGAGTTGGTGACTGAATGTTGTTCAGAGTCTTGTATGAGATCATAGACATGATGAGGAGCTCCGGAATGGTCCGTAGGTAAAAATTGATATATAGGATGATAGTATTTGGTCTCCGGAAAGGTTTCAGAATGCACCAGGTATTTATCGGATCACCAGAAGGGGTTCCGGGAGGCCACGGGAAGTTACTAGGCCTAACGGGCCATGGGAAGGGGAGCACACCAGCCCACAAGGGGCTGGCGCGCCCCCAACCTGGCCGCCGACCTTGTAAAGGAAAGGGAGGGGCTGGCCCCTCCTGCCTTTTCCACAAAAGAGATAAATTAAGGGAAAGGGGGGTGCCCTAAGGCAGCCAACCCCCTTTCCTTTCCCCTAGGTGCCAAAGAAGGAAGGGGTGGGGGGGGGGTGGCGGCCAGGGCAGACCGCTGGCCCCTTGGGGGTGCCCTAGGCTGCCTCCCCTCCTCCCCAACCTATATATATATGAGATGAGGTAGAGGGGCAACACACTCCATGATCCCCAAGCCATGTGCGGCGCCCCGTCTCCCTCTAGTTTTAGTTCCTCCTCCATCCATGTCTGTTGCGCTTGGCAAAGCCCTGCAGATAGTTTCACCACCACCTTCACCACGTCGTTGTGCTACCGGAACTCATCTACTACTTCACATCTCTTGCTGGATCGAGAAGGCGAGGACGTCATCGAGCTGAACGTGTGCTGAACGCGGAGGTGTTGTACGTTCGGTACTTGATCGGGACGGATCGTGAAGGTGTACGAATACATCAACCGTGTTGATAAACGCTTCCTCTTAGCGATCTACAAGGGTATGTAGATGCTCTCCCCCTCTCGTAGCTATGCATCTCCATGGATAGATCTTGCGTGTGCGTAGATTTTTTTTGTTTTCCGTGCAACGTTCCCCAACACAATGTCGCTGCTTTGTGTCCTTCTTATTGCACCGATTCGCGAGCTGTAGTTATGTATGCCCCCTGGGTCGTAGCGTCATAGCATGCGGTCCACGTCGCCACCTCCATGCGTTAACATATACCTTGGGCCTTCGTTGCACTGCCTCCCCGGGCGTCGGATGGCCACCGTCTATGCATGGTCTTCGTCACATTGTTGGATTCTTCCTCATCTACTTAGAGCACCATCGCCGCGCTTCTATAGGCAACCAACGTGGCCCCTCCAGGCTACCTCTGGTTCCATCGACCACATCTTTGTCTTCTTAATAGCACACGCTTGTTGCCAATGTCTCCATCTCTTCCTGACCACTTTGTCTACTCTGGCAACCATGGGAAATATCAGCACCTTCTATCCCCATGCCGTTTTGGCAGCTCATGTCTTGGAGGCCTCCTCTACTAGTCCACTCGACATGGCGTACAATTCCTACTGGTCCTCTTTTATGCACGTTCGATGTTGGCTACATAGACGCATGCCATCATCCCTAAGGTATCCCCGGGATTGGCAAACCTAGTGCGACACCATGTCTACGACGACTTCGAGAACATTGTCTTCGCTATCGATACTCTTCTCCATTACTGCCTCAATCGTGTCCCTATTTTCTTCTGGGCGCATCCCTGCGTCCCAACTACACTACAGTACCTTGTGCCTACGGCTCCACATGCGGCTTCATCGACACTGGCAACCCCAACCTCAACATCGACCACGGCGCTCCTTGCATTGTTATCTTGACCACGACTACATCATCATTCACTCTTGGCTATCTCAACATCGGCAGAAAGGTCTACTGCTTTGCCTGAGACCTCAATGGTTTCCAGTCTAGCCACAACATCTCTTACCCATTGATCATTCTAACTATATGAAGATGTCAGACCGTGGGCTTACAACCTTAAGCTTATTTTCGAGTCTCATCGTTTGTGCCGCTACGCTGTAATTGTGCCGTGGGGTGGAGGGTAGAGTATAGGTTAGTATTTGTTAAGATTGATTATAATAAATCTCATACGATTCCTAAATTATCTCTAGAAGAGGCATTTTGCCCCCCAAGTCTTGTATTGTATGTATACTAGCCCCTCGAAACTCAGCAATACAAGAAACGATTTCACAGGTTTCTCATCTCTAATCCTCCTACATGGTAGAGGTCCTGAGTTCAAGGCCCGAGTGTTCTAAATAATTTTTTAGCTCTCTCTTGACCCATGTTCAGGGCCGAGGAAGTCATGCATGAGAGGGGAGTGTTGAAGTATAATTGCCTATTTCATCTTTCCCATGAGCTTCAACTTTTGGGTGAATTGGTTGATGCATGCAGTTCTACGGCCAGAACCAATGTGCACATGATTCTTTCAAAAATAATTTTCCTGGTTCACAAGCATTTGTACCCGAGACCCGGACATGCACTCTCGTCGCCCCTTCACTACACCACACGTACACTGGAAGTCTCTGGGATAAGCACCAGACATCCCTTGTGTCTAAGAAAACTTCTTGGAACAAATGTTAGCCTAATTACCACATGTTTATCTTTTTGGTAAATGTTTTAAAGCGGGTGGTGGATCTCACATGTGCATCAGTCGCTTCCACACTCGCCACATCATCTATGGAATCCACGCCCTGACCCCTCACTTTCTCCTCCACTATCTTATCCTTTCATCCACCTCGCGTCTTGGCTTCGCTTTGCTCGTCCTCACTTCTTGCTTGCCTTACTCTCCCCCTTCCTATTTCTCGGCTTTCGCTCCTCCGGTGAGATCCATGCATGAAATCTGTTCCTCCGACATGATAACGCACACCTCATAGGCCATCCATTGCTAAGAACTGCTCCAAACACTCCTTCCATGATCCGGGGCGGCTACCTCACCTTGGAAGGAGGCACAGACTCGTTGATGCTGCGACCGATGCGCGTACCTAATGCTAGCGACAATGCAGGGGGGTGACAATGGGGTGGGTGGGTGGTGGCACGATAGAGGGGGATTGCTAATGCAAGGGACCATGCAACATGGCGATGAGATGCAACCAGAACTGCAGGATGCATGCTTGGATGGGCATGACGGCAAGCTGCAATCAACGCTATGGGATGCTGGGATGGTACGACGGCGAGCTGCTATTGGCATTTTGGGAAATAGGGTACCCATACTTGCATGCCTGTGGCCCACGGCGTGGCTCAGTCGACGGCCTGGTACATCCCATCTACGAGACCACCAAGACAATACCCTCGTGAGGGGCCAAGCCTCGCGAGGCGGATGCCACCATGACCTCCCGAAGGAGCGGCCTTCCCAGGAGGCCTCCCTAGGAGAGGAGATTTCTATACAGGTACACTGCCACATGAGGCTATACCATGACGCAAGACATGACAACCAAGGAAGGCGGGCGCCAGCGGGCGCAGAGGAGGCAGTTTCCTCTTTGGTGCTAAGGAGGCAAGGACATGCGTGGGTTCCCGAGGAATCTGGCAAAGGTTTCTATTCCGATGCAACGAGACCAAGACCGCTAGCACGGTAGGATAGATGTCATCACCAAGCCCACCATTGTGTCACGACCAGAAGCTTTGTAGGCGAAGACCACCTTTCGTTAGGATAAGATGTACTACTTGTCCACTTTCAAATTGGCCACTGTGGGATCCCTTCCCGCCTAAGTTTTGGGGGAAGAGGACCGAGGCCACTATAAATATAGGTTAGCCACCACCGTAGAAGGGGTCGACTCATTCCTCACCCCTGAATCTCGCGAGGTTGTTCATCCTTTGTACCAGTTCATCCTCAGCCCCTCGTGAGGCCAACCCACCACAAAGTAGGAGTAGGGTCTTGCACCGCAAGGTGGACTGAACCTGGGTAAACTACCATGTTCATCTTATTCCTTGCGGGCGTGAATCGGGCTAGGCTGTGGGACAACGACCTGGTAGGCTGGATAGGTTGAGTTCTTTGCACACGCGCAAGAGTTCGAACCTTTCTTGGGTCTACGGAGCCTTGAATCCGACATTTGGCGCGCCAGGTAGGGGCGTGTCGAAGTCCTTCTTCCATCATTCGTTTCCCCTCCGTTCCGTCACTCGCATGCATGGCCGACGCTCGCCGTGTCCGCGCCGAGCGCCGGGCTGCTCATGTCGCCCAGACGACACCCGCGGGCAACGGCGCTCCTCACCGCTCCACCTCCCCCGTGGCAAATTCCGCCACTGACCCTGCTACTCACAAGCAGCAGGATTCATCACTGCCACCTTCCGTGCGGCATGATGGCCGCGCCGTGACTCCATCGCCCACTCTGGCCATGGCATCGTCCTCGCATGCTCACCGTGGGCCGGTGAACACGCAGGGTGCGCTGCTCATGGCGAGCGAGCTCCCGCATTATCGTCCTGCCAACGACCTCTACGACGATTGGCTCGGCCGGATCGCTGAGCTCGTCAACACCGCCGGTGAGGCTCTTGCACCGTCCCGCTTGCTGCCTCCCCTGCCACCCCAGGCAGGCGATGTGGCTCACGGTGCGCCCCCTGCTCCTCCTCTTCGGCACATCGCTGACCTGGAGCCTAGGCGTGACGCGCCCCCACGTGACCCATGGCGTGGGGCACTGGTGATGAAACAAGTTGCCAGGTGGTGCAACAGCCACAGGACGATGCGTGCGCGCTCCCAGCGCCAACATCAAGACCTCGTGCCGTCAGAGCCTGCAGCGTGTGGGCGTCACGACAGAGCTCCTCCCGTGCGTGCTGTGCTGTGAGTGCGGCGGCCTGCCGTGCCTTAACCCAGGAGCTACGCCATGTTGTCTGACCCGGCAAGTTCAAGCCAGATCTGCCTCCGCGCAACGATGGCACCCCCGACCCTGCAGAGTTCCTCCAACTTTACACGCTGAGCATTGAAGTGGCGAGTGGTGATGAGAATGTTATGGCCAACTGGTTCCCGATGGCCCTCAAGGACGGCACACGCTCTTGGTTCCTGAATCTCCTGGTGTTGGGGAACATAGCATGCAATTTCAAAAAAATTCCTATGATCACGCAAGATCTATCTAGGAGATGCATAGCAACGAGAGGGGAAGAGTGTGTCCAAGTAACCTCGTAGACCGAAAGCGGAAGCGTTAGTTTAACGCGGTTAATGTAGTCGAACGTCTTCACGATCCAACCGATCTAGTACCGAATGTACTGCGCCTCTGAGTTGAGCACCTTGTCAGCTCGATGACGTCCCTCGAACTCTTGATCCAGCAGAGGGTGGAGGGAGAGTTTCGTCAGCATGATGGCGTGGTGACGATGATGGTGATGTGATCCGCGCAGGGCTTCGCCTAAGTACTACGATGCTATGACCGGAGGAGTAAACTGTGGAGGGGGGCACCGCACATGGCTAAGAGAACAATTGATGTGCTTTGGGGTGCCCCTGCCCCCGTATATAAAGGAGGGGAGGAGAAGGCGGCCGGCCAGGAGGGGCGCGGCATGGGGGGGGGGAGTCCTACTAGGACTCCACTCCTAGTAGGATTCACCCCTTTTTTCCTTTCTTACCGAAGGGAAAAAGGAAGGAGAGGAAGAGGGAGAGGGGGGCCGCGCCCCCTCCTCCTTGTCCTATTCGGACTCCCTTGGAGGGGGGCATGCGCCACCCCTCGTGGGCTTCCCCCTCTCTCCCCCAAGGCCCGTGTAGGCCCAATACTTCGTCGGGGGGTTCCGGTAACCCCTCGGTACTCCGGTAAAATACCCGAACCACTCAAAACCATTCCGATGTCCGAATAGTACCTTACAATATATGAATATTTACTTCTCGACCATTTCGAGACTCCTCGTCATGTCCGTGATCTCACCTGGGACTCCGTACAAACTTCGGTCACCAAAGCACATAACTCATAATACAAGTCGTCATCGAACGTTAAGCGTGCGGACCCTACGGGTTCGAGAACTATGTAGACATGACCGAGACACATCTCCGGTCAATAACCAAGAGCGGAAACTGGATGCTCATATTGGTTCCTACATGCTCTATGAATATCTTTATCGGTCAAACCGCAGTAACAACATACGTTATTCCCTTTGTCATCGGTGTGTTACTTGCCTGAGATTCGATCGTTTGTATCATCATACCTAGTTCAATCTCATTACCGGCAAGTATCTTTACTCATTCTGTAATGCATCATCCCACAACTAACTCATTAGTCACATTGCTTGCAAGGCTTATAGTGATGTGCATTACTGAGAGGGACCAGCGATACCCCTCCGATACTCAGAGTGACAAATCCTAATGTTGATCTATGCCAACCCAACAAACACCTTCAAAGACACCTGTAGAGCATCTTTATAATCACCCAGTTACGGTGTGACGTTTGATAGCACACAACGTGTTCCTCCAGTATTCGGGAGTTGCATAATCTTGTAGTCAGAGGAATATGTATAATTCATGAAGAAAGCAATAACAATAAAACTTAACGATCATTATGCTAAGCTAACAGATGGGTCTTGTCCATCACATCATTCTCTAATGATATGATTCCGTTCATCAAATGATGACACATGTCTATGGACAGGAAACTTGATCATCTTTGATTAACGAGCTAGTCAAGTAGAGGCATACTAGGGACACTTTGTTTTGTCTATGTATTTACACATGTACTAAGTTTCCGGTTAATACAATTCTAGCATGAATTATAAACATATATCATGATATAAGGAAATATAAATAACAACTTTACTATTGCCTCTAGGGTATATTTCCTTCAGTCTCCCACTTGCACTAGAGTCAATAATCTAGATTACATAGTAATGATTCTAACACCCATGGAGTCCTTGTGCTGATCATGTTTTTCTCATGGAAGAGGCTTAGTCAACAGGCCTGCAACATTCAGATGCGTATGTATCTTGCAAATCTCTATGTCTCCCTCCTTGACTTGATCGCGGATGGTATTGAAGCGTCTCTTGATGTGTTTGGTTATCTTATGAAATCTGGATTCCTTCGCTAAGGCAATAGCTCCAGTATTGTAACAAAAGATTTTCATTGGACCCGATGCACTAGGTATTACACCTATATTGGATATGAACTCCTTCATCCAGACTCCTTCATTTGCTACTTCTGAAGCAGCTATGTACTTTGCTTCACACATAGATCCCGGCACGACGCTCTTCTTGGAACTGCACCAACTTACAACCCCACCATTCAATATAAATACTTATCCGGTTTGCGACTTTGAGTCATTCGGATCAGTTTCATAGCTTGCATCGGCGTAACCATTTACGCCAAGCTCTTTGTCACCTCCATAAACGAGAAACATATCCTTAGTCCTTTTCAGGCATTTTAGGATGTTCTTGACCGTTGTCCAGTGATCCATTCCTGGATTACTTTGGTACCTCCCTGCTAAACTTTTAGCAAGGCACACATCAGGTCTGGTACACAACATTGCATACATGATAGAACCTATGGATGAGGCATAGGAATGACTTTCATTTTGTCTCTATCTTCTGGAGTGGTCGGGCATTGATTCTGACTCAACTTTACACCTTGTAACACAGGCAAGAACCCTTTCTTCGTCTGATCCATTTTGATCTTCTTCAAAACTTTATCAAGGTATGTGCTTTGTGAAAGTCCAATTAAGCATCTTGATTTATCTGTATAGATCTTGATGCCCAATATATAAGCAGCTCCACCAAGGTCTTTCACTGAAAAATTCTTATTCAAGTATCCTTTTATGCTATCCAGAAATTATGTATTATTTCCAATCAACAATATGTCATCCACATATAATATTAGAAATGCTACAAAGCTCCCACTCACTTTCTTGTAAATATAGGCTTCTCCAAAAGTCTGTATAAAACCATATGCTTTGATCACACTATCAAAGCATATATTCCAACTTCAAGATGCTTGCACCAGTCCATAAATGGATCGCTGGAGCTTGCACACTTTGTTAGTACCTTTAGGATCGATAAAATCTTCTGGTTGCATCATATAGAACTCTCCTTTAAGAAATCCATTAAGGAATGTGGTTTTGACATCCATTTGCCAAATTTCATAATCATAAAATGCGGCAATTTCTAACATGATTCAGATAGACTTAAGCATCACTACGGGTGAGAAGGTCTCATCGTAGTCAACTCGTTGAACTTGTCAAAAATCTTTCATGACAAGTCGAGCTTTGTAGACAGTAACATTACCATCAGCGTCAGTCTTCTTCTTGAAGATCCATTTATTCTCTATGGCTTGCCGATCATCGGGCAAGTCAACCAAAGTCCACACTTTGTTCTCATACATGGATCCCATCTCAGATTTCATTGCCTCAAGCCATTTCGCGGAATCTGGGCTCATCATTGCTTCCTCATAGTTCGTAGGTTCGTCATGGTCTAGTAACGTGACTTCCATAACAGGATTACCATACCACTCTGGTGCGGAACGTACTCTGGTTGACCTACGAGGTTCGGTAGTAACTTCATCTGAAGTTTCATTATCATCATCATCATTAACTTCCTCACTAATTGGTGTAGGCGTCACTGGAATTCATTTCTGTGAAGGACTACTTTCCAATTCGGAAGAAGATACAATTACCTCATCAAGTTCTACTTTCCTCCCACTTACTTCTTTTGAGAGAAACTCCTTCTCTAGAAAGGATCCATTCTTAGCAATGAATATCTTGCCTTCAGATCTGTGATAGAAGGTGTACCCAACAGTTTCCTTTGGGTATCCTATGAAGACGCATTTCTCCGATTTGGGTTTGAGCTTATCAGGTTGAAGCTTTTTCACATAAGCATCGCAACCCCAAACTTTAAGAAATGACAGCTTAGGTTTCTTGCCAAACCACAGTTCATATGGTGTCATCTCAACGGATTTAGATGGTGCCCTACTTAACGTGAATGCAGCCGTCTCTAAAGCATAACCCCAAAACGATAGTGGTAAATCGGTAAGAGACATCATAGAATGCACCATATCTAATAAAGTACGGTTACGATGTTCGGACACACCATTACGCTATGGTGTTCCAGGTGGCGTGAGTTGTGAAACTATTCCACATTGTTACAAATGAAGATCGAACTCGTAACTCAAATATTCGCCCCCACGATCAGATCGTAGAAACTTTATTTTCTTGTTACGATGATTTTCCACTTCACCATGAAATTCCTTGAACTTTTCAAATGTTTTAGACATGTTTCGTCAAGCAGATATACCCATATCTGCTCAAATCATCTGTGAAGGTCAGAAAATAATGATACACGCTGCGAGCCTCAACACTCATCGGACTGCATACATCAGTATGTATTATTTCCAACACGTTAGTGGCTTGCTCCATTATTTTGCAGAATGGAGTCTTAGTCATCTTGCCCACGAGGCATGGTTTGCAAGCATCAAGTGATTCATAATCAAGTGATTCCAAAAGCCCATCAGCATGGAGTTTCTTCATGCGCTATACACCAATATGACGTAAACGACAGTGCCACAAATAAGTTGCATTATCATTATTAACTTTGCATCTTTTGGCTTCAATATTATGAATATGTGTATCACTACGATCGAGATTCAAGAAAAATAGACCACTCATCAAGGGTGCATGACCATAAAAGATATTACTCATATAAATAGAACAACCATTATTCTCTGATTTAAATGAATAACCGTCTCGCATCAAACAAGATCCAGATATAATGTTCATGCTTAACACTGGCACCAAATAAAAGTTATTAAGGTCTCAAACTAACCCCGAAGGTAGATGTAGAGGTAGCGTGCCAACGGCGATCACATCGACCTTGGAACCATTTCCGACGCGCATCGTCACCTCGTCCTTAGCCAATCTTCTTTTAATCCGTAGCCCCTATTTCGAGTTGCAAATATGAGCAACATAACTAGTATCAAATACCCAGGTGCTACTACGAGCATTAGTAAGGTACACATTAATAAAATGTATATCAAATATACCTTTCACTTTGCCATCCTTCTTATCTGCAAATACTTGGGTCAGTTCCGCTTCCAGACCAGTCCCTTTGTAGTAGAAGCACTCAGTTTCAGGCTTAGGTCCAGACTTGGGCTTCTTCCCGGGAGTAGCAACTTGCTTGATATTCTTCTTGAAGTTCCCCTTGTTCCCTTTGCCCTTTTTCTTGAAACTAGTGGTCTTGTTAACCATCAACACTTGATGCTCCTTCTTGATTTCCACCTCCGTAGCCTTTAGCATTGCGAAGAGCTCGGGAACTGTCTTTTCCATTCCTTGCATATTATAGTTCATCAAGAAGCCTTTATAGCTTGGTGGCAGTGATTGAAGAACTCTATCAATGACATATCATTAGGAAGATTAACTCCTAGCTGAGTCAAGTGGTTATGGTACCCAGACATTCGGAGCATGTGTTCACTGACAGAACTATTCTCCGCCATCTTGTAGCTATAGAACTTGTTGGAGACTTCATATCTCTCAACTTGGGCATTTGCTTGAAATATTAACTTCAAATCTTGGAACATCTCATATGCTCCATGACGTTCAAAATGTCTTTGCAGTCCCGATTCTAAGCCGTAAAGCACGACACACTGAACTATCGAGTAGTCATCAGCTTTAGTCTGCCAGACATTCATAACGTCCGGAGTTGCTCCTGTAGCGGGTCTTGCACCTAGCGGTGCTTCCAAGACGTAATTCTTCTGTGCAGCAATGAGGATAACCTCAAGTTACAGACCCAGTCCGTGTAGTTGCTACCATCATCTTTCAACTTAGCTTTCTCTTGGAACGCGTTAAAATTCAAGGGAACGGTAGCACGAGCCATTGATCTACAACAACATAGATATGCAAAAACCATCAGGACAAAGTTCATGATAAATTAAAGTTCAATTAATCATATTACTTAAGAACTCCCGCTTAGATAGACATCCCTCTAGTCATCTAAATGATCACGAGATCCATATCAACTAAACCATGTCCGATCATCACGTGAGATGGAGTAGTTTTCAATGGTGAACATCTCTATGTTGATCATATCTACTATATGATTCATGTTTGACCTTTTGGTCTCAATGTTTCGAGGCCATATCTGCATATGCTAGGCTCGTCAAGTTTAACTCGAGTATTCTGCATGTGCAAAACTATCTTACACCTGTTGTATGTGAACGTAGAGCTTATCACACCCAATCATCACGTGGTGTCTCAGAACGATGATCTGTAGCAACGGTGCATACTCAGCAAGAACACTTATACCTTGAAATTTAGTGAGGGATCATCTTATAATGCTACCGCCGTACTAAGCATAATAAGATGCATAAAAGATAAACATCACATGCAAACAAAATATGCGACATGATATGGCCATCATCACCTTGTGCCTTTGATCTCCATCTACAAAGCACCGTCATGATCTCCATCGTCACTGGCTTCACACCTTGATCTCCATCGTAGTGTTGTTGTCGTCTCGCCAACTATTTCTTCTACAAATATCGCTACCGCATAGTGATAAAGTAAATCAATTACATGGCGATTGCATTTCATACAATAAAGCGACAACCATAAGGCTCCTGCCAGTTGCCGATAACTTAAAACATGATCATCTCATACAATAACTTATATCCCATCATGTCTTGACCATATCACATCACAACATGCCCTGCAAAAACAAGTTTGACGTCCTCTACATTGTTGTTGCAAGTTTTACGTGGCTGCTATGGACTTTTAGCAAGAACTGTTCTTACCTATGCATCAAAACCACAATGATTTTTCGTTAAGTGTGCTGTTTTAACCTTCAACAAGGACCGGCCGTAGTCAAACTCGATTCAACGAAAGTTGGAGAAACAGACACCCGCCAGCCACCTTTATGCAAAACAAGTTGCATGTTTGTCGGTGGAACCGGTCTCATGAACGTGGTCATGTAAGGTTGGTCCGGGCCGCGTCATCCAACAATATTGCCGAATCAAAGTAAGACATTGGTGGTAAGCAATATGACTATTATTGCCCACAACTCTTTGTGTTCTACTCGTCCATATCATCTACGCATAGACCTGGCTCGGATCCCACTGTTGGGGAACGTAGCATGCAATTTCAAAAAAAATTCCTACGATCATGCAAGATCTATCTAGGAGATGCATAGCAATGAGAGGGGGAGAGTGTGTCCACGTACCCTCGTAGACTGAAAGAGGAAGCTTTAGTTCACTAGTAGAAAAAGGGTCAAACATGAAGCACATTAGTGCCGGTTTGTATTTGAGCCGGCACTAATGTGTACATTAGTGCCGGTTCCAACGGCTAGCCGGGCCGCTTTCATTAGTACCGGTTCGTGGTGAACCTTTAGCACCGGTTCGTGCCACGAACCGGTACTAATGAGAGTTGTGGCAAGATGTTGTCAGACTGGGGCCCCTCCAGCCCCTTTAGTACCGGTTCTTGGCACGAACCGGTACTAAAGGTCGTCCTACATAAACCCTTTGTCCACCCGAGCTCGCTCTGTTCTTCCCCTTTCCCCTCTTCTCTCTCTGTTCTTCCCCTCTTCCTCTCGAGCTCATCACAATTTTGCACAAAATTTGTCAAGATTTGAAGGTCCCCATCCATTCAAATGATCACAAAGGTTAGCAACTTTGTCCTTTCATCTCTCATTGCTAGATTAGCTCTTGCAATGCTTTATATAGTGATTAATTTGTGAGTTTAGTAATTTGAGAGGATATATATATATATATATATGTGTGTGTGTCTGTGCTAGTATTTGATTTATATGCAATTTGAGGTCAAAAATAACACTTAGTTTGCATATGTAGGTGTGGTTTACTTAGTGCCTTCTAAATCTCCGTCGTAACCACCGTCGATCGCCCGCACCATCCCGTCACCGGCACCACCTTGTGGTGAGCCTCTTGTTCATGAAATTTTATATAAAAATTGATGTTTGTGTGATTTGGATATATAGTTACTCGTATAATTATCTTACACGTACGTTGTTTGTTATACATATAGTGCCATGGTTTTGATATCCATCCCCGTCAGCCCTCGTCCTTGTTATGATTCGGATGTGGTATATATATTCTCTTTTAAAACTAGTTGCATTTCGTGTTTATGACAAATTATGCCCATCAAGTTGACATAGAAATTTTTTCTAGGAGGTATGTGAACCGGAAATTCCAACCGACCCTATTGTCGAGAGGTTAAATTTAGTTGAAAGAGAAAACGAGTACTTGAAAGAAAAATTGAAAAGAATTGAGGGGGAGAAGATGGAATTGGAGTTGCATGTTGCCGATGTCGTCGATGATCACAAGATCAAGATGGAGAAAATGCGCTTGAAGATTAGAAAGATTAGAAAATATGCCATCGATAGTGAGGCTTGGTATCATTATGCTGTTGGATCCATTGTTACCTTAGTTGCGATCTTGATCGCATTTGTTGTTGCATTTAAATGCTTTAGCTAGAGAGTTATTTGTTTGTTGCATTTAAGTGTTGTATGAACTTTATGTATGAACTTGTATTAATTTGGTCTATTCGGTGTTGTGTAATGAAGATGAGCCGGCAATGGATGTACGATGACCGATGCTCTCCCCAGTTCGTTGAGGGCGTGCATACTTTTCTGCTTGCGGCTGAGGCAAACAAGCGGGCGGATGGTTTTATGCCTTGTCCATGTGCTGGCTGTAAGAATGGTCACAATTACTCTACGTCAAGAACCATTCACGTCCACCTGTTTAAGTCCGGTTTCATGCCCCACTATAATGTTTGGACCAAGCACGGAGAAAGAGGGGTTATGATGGAAGACAATGAAGAAGAAGAGGACGACGACAGCTATCCTGGCCATGGGTTCCCTGAATACGATGATACAACAATGGGGGAAGAAGCTGAGCCGGTAATGCGGGAAGAAGCTGAGCCGGCAATGTGGGAAGAAGCTGAAGAAGAGGCATCAGATGAGCCCGTTGATGATCTAGGTCGGGCCATTGCCGATGCAAAGAGAAACTGCGCAAGTGATTTGGAGAAGAAGAAGTTGCAGCGCATGTTAGAGGATCAAAAAAAATTGTTGTACCCGAATTGCGTAGGTGACAAGAAAAAGCTGGACACCACACTGGAATTACTGCAATGGAAGGCAGAGAATGGTGTATCTGACAAGGTATTTGGAAAGTTGCTGGTAATGATAAAGGATATGCTTCCAAAGGACAACGAATTGCTCGAGAGTACATACGAAGCAAAGAAGGCTACCTGCCCTCTAGGGTTAGAGGTGCAGAAGATACATGCATGCCCTAATGATTGCATCCTCTACCGCGGTGAGTACGAGGATTTGAACGCTTGCCTGGTATGTGGTGCATTGCGCTATAAGATCAGCCGTGATGACCCTGGTGATGTCGAGGGCGAGCGCCCCAGGAAGAAGATTCCTGCCAAGGTGATGCGGTATGCTCCTATAATACCACGGTTGAAATGTTTGTTCCAAAACAAAGAGCATGCCAAGGCGATGCGATGGCACAGAGAAGACCGTAAGAAAGACAGAAAGTTGAGAGTACCCGCTGACGGGACGCAGTGGAGAAAAATCGAAAGAAAGTACGGGAAGGAGTTTGCAGATGACGCAAGGAGCGTATGGTTTGGTCTAAGCGCAGATGGCATTAATCCTTTTGGGGAGTACAGCAGCAACCATAGCACCTGGCCTGTGACTCTATGTTTGTATAACCTTCCTCCTTGGTTGTGCATGAAGTGGAAGTTCATTATGATGCCAGTGCTCATCCAAGGCCCTAAGCAACCCGGCAACGACATTGATGTGTACCTAAGGCCATTAGTTGAAGAACTCTTACAATTGTGGAATGGAACAGGTGTACGTGCGTGGGATGAGCACATGGGGGAAGAATTTGACCTAAAGGCGTTGCTGTTCGTGACCATCAATGATTGGCCTGCTCTCAGTAACCTTTCAGGACAGACAAACAAGGGATACCGCGCATGCACGCACTGTTTGGACGATACCGACAGTATATATTTGGCTAATTGTAAGAAGAATGTGTACCTGGGACATCGTCGATTTCTTCCGAGCAGGCATCCCGTAAGAAAGAAAGGCAAGCATTTCAAAGGTGAGGCAGATCACTGGATGAAGCCTCGCCACCATACTGGTGCTGATGAACATGATATGGTCAAGGATTTGAAGGTGGTCCTTGGAAAGGGTCCTGGTGGACAACCTGTTCCGAATGACGCTGACGGACGCGCACCCATGTGGAAGAAGAAATCTATATTTTGGGACCTGCCCTATTGGAAAGACCTAGAGGTCCGCTCTGCAATCGACGTGATGCACGTGACGAAGAATCTTTGTGTGATCCTGCTTGGCTTCTTGGGCGTGTATGGGAAGACACAAGATACACCTGAGGCACGAGAGGACCAGCAACGCATGCATGGAAAAGACGGCATACATCAGGGTCATGCAAGCTACGCTCTTACCAAAGAAGAGAAGGAAATCTTCTTTGAATGCCTGCTCAGTATTAAGGTACCGTCTGGCTTCTCGTCGAATATAAAGGGAATAATAAACATGGCAGAGAAAAAGTTCCAGAACCTAAAGTCTCATGACAGCCACGTGATTATGACACAACTGCTTCCGGTTGCATTGAGGGGGCTTCTACCGGAAAACGTTCGATTAGCCATTGTGAAGCTATGTGCATTTCTCAATGCAATCTCTCAGAAGGTAATCGATCCAGAAATCATACCAAGATTAGAGAATGATTTGGTGCAATGTCTTGTCAGTTTTGAGTTGGTGTTCCCACCATCCTTCTTCAACATCATGACGCACGTCCTAGTTCACCTATGCGAAGAGATTAACGTTTTGGGTCCTGTATTTCTACACAATATGTTCCCCTTTGAGAGGTTCATGGGAGTCTTAAAGAAATATGTTCATAACCGTGCTAGGCCAGAAGGAAGCATCTCCAAGGGCCGTCAAAATGAGGAGGTCATTGAGTTTTGTATTGACTTTATTCCTAACCTTAAGCCGATTGGTGTTCCTGAATCGCGGCATAAGGGCAAACTAGATGGAAAAGGCACACTAGGAGGGGAACAAATAATATGTATGGACGGACATTCTCTCACCGAAGCACACTACACAGTTCTACAGAATTCCGCCTTGGTGGCTCCGTATATGGATGAACACAAGAATTTGCTACGCTCCAAACACCCGGAGCGGTCTGATGACTGGATTACACGTGAACAAACCAGGAGTTTCGCCAGCTGGATGCAGACACGTACCATGCATGACACCTCTATTGAAGATGACTTGTACTTGCTGTCCCAATTACCATCTTCGAATATAATGACTTTCAAAGGGTACGAGATAAATGGTAATACATTTTACACGATCGCCCAAGATAAGAAGAGCACCAACCAAAACAGTGGTGTCCGCTTTGATGCAGAAACCAAGACGGGAAAGGAAACACATTATGGTTATATACAGGACATATGGGAACTTGACTATCGACGTGGTTTGAAGGTCCCTTTGTTTCGGTGAAAATGGGTCAATATGACACGAGGCGGGGTAACGGAAGACCCGCAGTACGGAATGACAACAGTGGATCTCAACAATCTTGCGTATGCAAATGAACCATTCGTCCTAGCCAATGATGTGGCACAGGTTTTCTATGTGAAGGACATGTCTACCAAGCCAAGAAAAAGAAAAGATAAGGAAGCGAATGCATCGTACGATGAGCCAAAGCGGCACTTAGTTCTTTCTGGGAAGAGAAACATCGTGGGAGTGGATGGCAAGACAGACAAGTCAGAAGATTATGAAAAGTTTGATGAAATTGCTCCATTCACAGTGAATGTTGACTCGAGCATCCCGTTAAATGATGAATATTTTCCATCGTTACAGCGCAAAGGGACACACGCGAAGAAAAAGTTTCACACCCAAAGATCTGGGATGTGATTGGCTGCACTATCATCACTTTCTTCTGTGTTTCACACCTAGAAGGGAATCTCTGTAATAGTTAGGGTAGTTAATTATGTGTTTTAGCATTTGAAACGCGAAGAAATTTTATGTGCAAACAAATTCTTTCATGCCTTTACTGATTTTTAAAGTTAAGTTATTCACAAACTAGTGATTCACACTAATTTCAAATAATTCAAAATTTAAACTATTCAAATTTGAAAACTACGGGCACTAACAGAAAGTTTGTAATTTTTTGTACCTAAAGCAAAAATATTCACAAAGAAACTCTAAATACACAAAAAAACAACTCAAAAAAAAATAAAGAAAAAAAAATAAAAAAGCCTGCCTACTAGGCCAGAGCGGCCTGCATACGACTAGAAACCCAACCTATTGTTGGGCCAGGATGCAGGCCCGCAAAGGCCCAGTAGGCCAACAGGGCAGCACAGAACATGTAGGCCCAGTAGGCCTGCTTTGGAGAGGAGCTCGAGAGAGCTACCACACGGGGGTTTATAAACCAGTGCGGTCGCCCCTCGGCTAGCGAGGTGGGACTAAACTTGTGCACCGCACCTACGCCAGCGCACCCCCTTTAGTACCGGTTCGTGGCACCAACCGGTACTAAAGGGGGGCCTTTAGTACCGGTTGGAGCCACCAACCGGTACTAACCTTTAGTACCGGTTGGAGCCACCAACCGGTACTAAAGGGGTGCGGTTCCCGCCGCTTGGCCTGGCCAAAACAGGCCTTTAGTACTAGTTGGTGGCTCCAACCGCTACTAAAGGTGCCTTCTATATATACAACACTTACAAAAATTTCATTCTCCCTCTGTTTCTTCCTCTGTTTCCCCATTGAAGCACCGCCCGCGCGCCCCGATCGATCGAAGCCATCCCCGTCGCCGCCCTCGTCTCCGTCGCCGCCCCGTGCCCGTCCCCGTCGCGCCATCCCCGCGTTGCCGCCCCCGCGTCACGCCCCGGCCCGTCGCCGCCTCCGGTCGTCGCCTCGCCGTCGCTGTCGCCCTGCTGTGAGCTCTCCCCCTCTAACCCCTCTCCCTCACCCCCGGCGGCCACCATGGGCGCCGCCCCTCATCGAGCCCATACACACACACAAAAGCATGAGGAACACACACACACACACGTACATATGTATGAATTAATGCATGTTTATATTAGTATATACGTATTTTGTATGTTTAATTAGTTTAGATTTTTTAGATTATTATTTTTTCACTAGTATATTTGTATGAACGCATGTTAGATGGATATAATTAGTGTTTAATTAGTATGGAAATTTTTTATATAATGTTGTTTTTCAGTTTTTTAATGGATGTATAAAAGTTGTGTTTTCTGTTTTTAGTGTTAGATGCTTAATTAGTATGAAATAGCATATAGAATTTTGACATATGCAATGATAGCATAATTAGTGTTATATAGAAATGTTAGAAATTTTAGTTATCAAAATCCAATCATTAAAAAATGTTACTTTTTGCGGGCATATAGCTAGTATTTGTTCTCAACGATGCCCAGCCCGTATCCTCGCCGTCGACCCGTCCGCGACAACGTCCGACTGACCCATGTCCGGGACTGGGCTCCGCCGGGCTGGCACTGGGAGGTGCTGCCTGGAGGGGCGCGCCGCTTGATGAGGAACCCGGCCCCGGGTCCGGTCGTCGACTCTGATCTCGTTTGGTGGCATTCGCGTGGGCCAGTTTCGGTGCGGAGGGAGCCGGCCCCACCGGAGGTGGTACGTCGCCGTGTCAGGGAGGAGGACGAGCACGTCCATCGCTACATGGTTGCGTTAGAGGGCAGCATGTTCTCCAATACCTGGCAGTTTCTTCAGGGATCTCACTTCAGCTATGATCCTGTGAGGGTTCCTTCTCTTTGGGTGTCCACCGCCCGCGCCGTACGAACCGCGAGTGTCCTAGATTCTTCTGTAGTATTCGATCTTTAATTAGCTACCTAGTCAGTGATGTACTATTCAATATTATATATTATTCGAGACGATGTATTCGAGATTATATCTATTATTCGAGACGATGTATTCGAGATTATATCTATTATTCGAGACGATGTAATTTGAATACTAAATTGTTTTATATTTATTTTGGCATAGTTAAATAAAAGCTATGGTGGACAATACCGACAGAGAGGGAGAACAGACCATGTTCGATATAATACGCGGGCCAGATGATGATCAGAATGAAGAAGATTATGACGGCTCCGAATTTCTAAACAACACCGGAGAGGGTGATATGATATTCGATCGCGACGACCGAATTGATGAAGTCATGACCGGCGAGGTATATATATTTATATAAGCAGGCATCTGGTGATCATCACGTGTTTTAAATGAGTTGAAGATATATTAACGAATCGATCTTTCTTCTTTCAGCCATCCAGATCGAGCAAATCTCCAGGCAACAGGACGAAACGAGGCCCGAACAAAAAGTTGAAGGAGGGCGTAAAGTATAATATCGAGGCAATCAAACCTAATGGCGAACCATTAGCGCCTAAGAAGATTGCGGGCAAGTTCGTTCGTCAGTGCGGAGTTCTTTTGAAGGACCAACTCCCGATCTCCCTTCAAGAATGGAGAGAGCCAGCAAAGCCACGTCCAGATCTTACTTTTGTCGACGACAGACAAAAAGTCTGCTTTGGGATACTCTCATGGAACATTTCACCCTACCAGATCATTTCACAGAAGCAGATGTGCAGAAAGTCAAGGACGCTGCTCTTAGGAAGATGGTGGTTGCATTCAATAACCACAAGAATCGTGAATGGGACAAGTACATCAAGGGAGGAAGGAAGACTCCAGTATTCGAGGGAACACTAGAGAATCAAAGTGCTCATTGGGACGATTTCGTGAAATTCAAGGATTCAGAATTAGCTAAGGAACGGTCGAGAATAAACAAGAAGAATGCCAAAAAAAAGGATAAGTTCCATAAGCTGGGGCCAGGTGGCTACGCGGTGGCAATGCCTAAGTGGGATAAGTCTGAGAAAGAGATGGAGGATGCAGGTGTCACTCCGGTTACTAAGAGCTGGCCCCCCAGGTGTAGGACTTGGTTCTATGCGCATGGGGGGGGAGTTGGACCCGAAGACATGCAAAGTTTCGACGAAGGCATGTCTGAACGGAGCCGACGATAATATACTTGTTGCAATAGAAGAGGCTCGAACGGGGGTGTTCCAGCTCAACAGAGAGAACGACGAGCTTATGCGTGCCCTGGTAAATCCCGAAAACCCGGGAAGAACACGAGGCAAGGGCGCTATTCCGTGGTATGAGGGGTTTTCGGACTAGAACGCCGACTATAGAACCCGTGCGAGAAGGAAGATTGCGGAGGAGAAGTAGAGGAAGATGGAGGAGGAGAAGAGGAAGCTAGACTATGAACGCCTTCAAGGCCTAGAATCAGCGCAGCCGGACTTGGTAGTCAAATTCCAGCGGCAGTAGGAGCAGATCGACTCACTTAGCCAGCAAAGGGGGTCTCAGCAGCTGCAGCAGCTAGTGGATGATCCAGCATTGGATACCACCGCCCCATCCATGCCGAGAAGCAGCGTGGGTTCCGCCCCATTTGACGCAATGCTGGATAGATACCCCATGGATGACATCGCGGAGAACACTAACTGCGAGCTACACTTCAAAATTAAGAACATATCCTTGAAGGTGGCGGACGGCGTTGCTTATACAAATTCCCCCGATGCAACCTTCCATTGCAACCTGATTCCAGCAGGCTATGCTCGTGTCGTGGTTGATGAGGTGGTGGACCAATATTCGGGGCTTGAGCTTGACATTCCTGGAGGTGACGAGGAGCACACACTCAGAGATGCGAAACATCGTATCATCCTATGGAGAAAGGATTGCATCATCTTTCGAAGGCCACCGACACCGCGTCACCCGACTCCTCGTCGAAGTCCGCCACCGAGTCAGCAGACTCCCGCTCCTCCAAGTCCACCAACGTGTGAGGCCACTCCTCCTCGTCCAAGTCCGGCAAAGTGTCAGGCCACTCCTCCTCCAAGTCCGACACAGCGTCAGACGTCCACTCCTCCTCCAAGTCCGGCACAACCTCAGGCCACTCCTTCTCCAAGTCCGGCACAACCTCAGGCCACTCCTCCTCGTCCAACTCAGCCCTGTCAGCCGTCTCCGCCGCCTCAACAATCGCAGAAGAGACACCCCGCAGCTATGGTGCATAGCGGTATGAGTCGTGGTCATAATACAGGAAGTACAGGCGGAGGCAAGCGATATAAATATGGTCCAAACCTCACTACTCCTCTTCCTGAGAGGGCTTACGACAGGACCGAGGAGCAAACCAATGCCATAGTGCGGGCAGAAGTCGACGCCCATTTTGGACCGAAACCGCCACCGCTGCCAAGGGAGAAAGTGCCTGTGGAAGTAGTTGACCACTTCATTCGTATGGCTCAACCACCAGCTCCTAAGCCTGTTGACACAGACTATGAGCGCCACATCAGGAAGTTACATCGACAACGTCTACAGAAGGAGGCGAGCTCGAGCTCGAGCAAACAACAAGCAGCTGTCAAAAAATGCGGGAAAACCATTGCCCAACTGGGAGAACAGGCGGCGCAATCGATCCACCCCTTTGTTGTGCCACCACCAACACGTGACAGTACGCGCGCCCAATATTATTGTGGGCAAACAGTTTATGTTCCCGAGGTGGGCGATGTGGTAATAACCCATGAGCATATAATAAAGGCTGAAACTCTCAACATCACTGTTGGACAACTCCTCGAGATCGAGGACATGCCTGTGCTTATAGAGGAGGAAATAAAACGGAAATATGCCCGGGACAACCTTTGGTCAAGCTAGAAGAGGTCAAGAAGCTCCCAACGAGAATGTATGAATTGCATCAATGGTACATGGACATTACCAAGAGATCCGATCGAGAGTCCCTCATGGTGCAAGTCAAGAAGGATCATTACTACCATCAGAAACCTGTGACCGTTGAGTATTTTGAATTGTTTCAGTTATACAATCAAGACGCACTCGACAAATCTATCATCAGTTGCTATTGTCTGTAAGTGATTTCTTTCTGTAATTTAAGTCTCAAGCTAGCTGTAGTGATCCTTTTGATCAATCATTACCTATAATTATCCTCACTATATTCTTTTCTGTGGTATTATGCAGGATGAAGATGTATGAAATGAGAAAAGGTGGACGCTATGGCATTGGGTTCATTGACCCAAACACCGTTAATGAATACACATGGAAAATAAACAAGCATCATGAAAAGCAGGTAGAGGACAGCATGCTAGAGTTCTTGAAGCGCCTCAAATACAATGAAGATATACTACTTCCTTACAACTTCCAGTGAGTCACACTTTCTTGTACTACAAATTCTCTGTTTTTGCCTACTAGCTAGCTACATGTTTTTGCTTACATATGCCCGCTTAATTAAGACATGCAAACGTGTGTGCATGCAGATTTCACTAGATATTGTGTATCATTAAAGTAGACGCCGGAACAGTTGAAATACTGGACTCACTACTCAAAGCAAATAATGACTATAACATCTTGTTTGGGATAGTCAATAGGTAATTTCAATCATTATTAACTATATATCTCGGCCTATTTAGTTCGTCATTTCATGATATGAACTATTTAATAACCCCTTTATTCATTTTCTTTGTCGGCGGGCAGGGCTTGGGCAAGGTTCATCAGCGTCACGGAAGGCGAATGGAAACGACAACTGAAATGGTTTCGACCGAAGGTAAGTAATTAAGTAGTACTAGCTAGCTAGCTAGCTGCCATCTCTTTAATTATCATGCTTGATTAATCATTATCTGATCAAATTAAATTCCATTCTCGTAATAAAGGCCCTGAAGCAGGCGCAGGGGACTGATCTGTGTGCATTCTGCGTTTGCGAGAACATTCGCATGATGGCATCTGAAAGGAGCAGATCTCAAAGACAGGAATGGGTACGCTTGTCAGAACACTATTCACAATTTTTACACCATTATCGATATCTAGTCACACAACTAATACACATGCATATTGATCTCCTTCTTAACAGTTCACAGAGGTGCGGGACAAGCTCCTAGAAACGGAGCGCGTAGAAGCACTTCAAGAGGAAATAGCGGGATTTTTGCTCGACCAGGTCATAAATCCGAAGGGAGAATACTATTACCTGCTACCGCCCCCATCGACCAGGTCATGAACCACTTCCAATTGTCATCATGCTCCGAAGGCACCAATTAGGCTAATGCCACTGGCTCCGAAGGCAACATGCATATGTAGGAGAAATTGTATATAGCTATACATGTGTGTATGTGTGAATTAATATGGTGGTTTGTGAGACATTGATGATATATATATGATTGGTTCTACTGGAAATTCTATTTATATATATATATATATATATATATATATATATATATATATATATATATATATATATATGCATAACGTGTACAATGTGTAGTATCGTAAAATACCAGCAAACGAAAAAGAATTAAAATGGAAAACACAAAATTAAATGAAAAAGAAATCATTAAACCAAAAACCCCCCAAACATTTTAGTACCGGTTGGTGTTACCAACCGGTACTAAAGGGCTCCCGGCCCCCGGAGCTGGCTCATGCCACGTGGTTGCCCTTTAGCACCGGTTCGTGCTGAACCGGTACTAAAGGGGGGGGGGCTTTAGTGCCCACACTTTAGTGTCGGTTATGGAACTGGCACTAAAGGGCCTTACGAACCGGTGCTATTGCCCGGTTCTGCACTAGTGGTTTAACGTGGTTGATGTAGTTGAACGTCTTCACGATCCAACATATCTAGTACCGAACGTACGACAACTCCGAGTTCAGCACACGTTCAGCCTGATGAAGTCCCTCGAACTCTTGATCCTGCAGAGTGTCAATGGAGAGTTTCATCAGCACGTCGGCGTGGTGATGTGATCCGCGCAGGGCTTCGCCAAATCGCTACAATGCTATGACCGGAGGAGTGAACCGTGGAGGGGGCACCACACACAGCTAAGAGAACAATTGATGAGCTTTGGGTTGCCCCTGCCCCTGTATATAAAGGAGGGGAGGAGGAGGCAGCCTACTAGGAGGGGCGCGCCATGGGGGGAGTCCTACTAGGACTCCTCTCCTAGTAGGATTCGCCCCTTTTTTCTTTCTTACCGGAGGGGAAAAGGAAGGAGAGGGAGAGGGAGAGGGAAAGGGGGGCCGCGCCCCTCCTCCTTATCCTATTCGGACTCCCTTGGAGGGGGGCGCGCGCCACCCCTTGCAGGCTTCCCTCTCTCTCCCCTAAGGCCCATGTAGGCCCAATACTTCCCTAGGGGGTTCTGGTAACCCCTCGGTACTCCGGTAAAATACCCGAACCACTTGAACCATTTCGATATCCGAATACTACCTTCCAATATATGAATCTTTACCTCTCGACCATTTCGAGACTCCTCGTCATGTCCGTGATCTCATTCGGGACTCTGAACAAACTTTGGTCACTGAAACACATAACTCATAATACAAATCGTCATCGAACGTTAAGCCTGCGGACCCTACAAGTTCGAGAATGATGTAGACATGATCGAGACACATCTTAGGTCAATAACCAACAGAGGAACCTGGATGCTCATATTGGTTCCTACATATTCTACGAAGATCTTTATCGGTCAAATCGCAATAACAACATACATTATTCCCTTTGTCATTGTTATGTTACTTGCCCGAGATTCGATCGTCGGTATCATCATACCTAGTTCAATCTCGTTACCGGCAAGTCCCTTTACTCATTCCGTAATGCGTCATCCCACAACTAACTCATTAGTCACATTTCTTGCAAGGCTTATAGTGATGTGCATTACCGAGAGGGCTCAGGGTGAAAAATCCTAATCTTGATCTATGCCAACCCAACAAACACCTTCGGAGACACCTGTATAGCATATTTATAATCACCCAGTTATGTTGTGATGTTTGATAGCAGGCAAGGTGTTCCTCCGGTATTTGGGAGATGCATAATCTCATAGTTAGAGGAATATGTATAAGTCATGAAGAAAGCAATAGCAAGAATACTTAACGATCATTATGCTAAGCTAACAGATGGGTCTTGTCCATCACATCATTCTCTAATGATGTGATCCCTGCTACCTCTTGAGCATGTGTTGGTTTTCCATTGAAGAGGAAAGGGTGATGCAACAAAGTAGCGTAAATATTTCCCTCAGTTTTTGAGAACCAAGGTATCAATCGAGTAGGAGATAACGCACAAGTCACCTAGTACCTACACAAACAATCAAGAACCTTGCAACCAATGCGATAAAGGGGTTGTCAATCCCTTCACGGTCACATGCAAAAGTGAGATCTAATAAAGATAGTAAGATAATTATTTTTGGTATTTTTCTTGTATAGATTGGAAAGTAAAGATTGCAAAATGGTAAACGAGATGCGATGTAAATAAAAGAGATGCAATATAATAAGAAAGAGACCCGGGGGCCATATGTTTCACTAGTGGCTTCTCTCAAGATAGCATGTAGTACGGTGGGTGAACAAATTATTGCTGAGCAATTGATAGAAAAGCGCATAGTTATGAGAATATCTAAGGCAACGATCATGAATATAGGCATCACGTCTGTGTCAAGTAGATCGAAACAATTCTGCATCTACTACTATTACTCCACACATCGACCGCTATCCAGCATGCATCTAGAGTATTAAGTTCATAAGAACAGAGTAAGACTTTATGCAAGATGACATGATGTAGAGGGATAAACTCAAACAATATGATATAAACCCCATCTTTTAATCCTCGATGGCAACAATACAATACGTGCCTTGCTGCCCCTATTGTCACTAGGAAAGGACACCGCAAGATTAAACCCAAAGCTAAGCACTTCTCCCATTGCAAGAAAGATCAATCTAGTTGGCCAAAATAAACCGATAATTCGAAGAGACTTGCAAAGATATCAAATCATGGATACAAAAATTCAGAGAAGAACCAAATAATATTCATACATAGTCTTGTTCATAAACCCACAATTCATCAGATCTCGGCAAACACACCGCAAAAGAGTATTACATCGAATAGATCTCCAAGAACATCGAGGAGAACTTTGTATTGGGAATCAAAGAGAGAGAAGAAGCCATTAGGTAATAACTATGGACCTGAAGGTCTGTGGCAAACTACTCACGCTTCATCGGAGAGGCTATGGTGTTGATGTAGAAGCCCTCCGTGATCGATCTCCCCTCTGGCAGATCGTCGGAACAGGCCCCAAGATGGGATCTCATGGGTACAGAAGGTTGCGGTGGTGGAATGTGGTTTCGTGGCTCTCTGCGATCGATCTAGGGTATAAGAGTACATATAGGAGAAAGAAGTACGTCGGTGGAGCTATGAGGGTCCTCGTGGCGTTCCAGACTTCAACTCCAAGTCTCCTGGTTTGCTTTCGGTCCAAGAAAGATCATTGCGCAGGTTTCATTCTATTGGATTTCGGGTTCCGACAGACCCTTGAGGTTCGAACACTAGGGTGCGCGTGGAGATTTTGCCTCCTACCTACCTGCACCCCTCCGCCTTGCTAAGATCTAAGCTATGGAAAGAACAACACAAGAGACACAGGGTTTATACTGGTTCGGGCCACCATTGTGGTGTAATACCCTACTCCAGTGTGTGGTGTGGTGGATTGCCTCTTGGGCTGATGATGAGGAACAATACAAGGGAGAACAGCCTCGCGAGGGTCTATTCTTGGCTGGGGTGATGAACTGCTGGGAGGAGTTAAGTCACCCTTCTCTCTCTCTCTCTCTCCGATTGTTGATCTCCATCCCCCTAAAACTCTCTCTCTTTTCCTCTCTTTTGCCCTGTGGGTGGCTGGTCCTATTTATAGAGGCCCTGGTCCTCTTCCCAAATATCAAGCGGGAAGGGAGCCAACAATGGCGGGCTAATTTGAAGGGGGACAACTAGTACTAGCTATCCTGACAAAAGTAGTCTTTGCGTGCACAAAGCTCTGGTGGTGACGCCGTCTTGGGCTCCACAATGACCTTCGTCTTGCAGTCATCCTGGTCTTGGTCTTATTGCACCGAAATGGCAACCTTCGCCTGATGCCTCGGTACTCTGCGGCTGCGCTTGCTCCCTTTGCACCAAAGAGAAAGGAGGACACTGCGCGGGCTGGCACCCGCCTGGCGCCTTTGGTCATCATGGCTTGCGTCACGGACACCTCTTGAGGTACCCCGCCTTGATCTCTCCGCCTCCTCGCGAGCCAGCCTGATGAGGCCATGCCTGAGGAAGCTCCGCGTTGTCCGCCCCGCGAGGCTTGGCCCCTCGCGAGGGTCTTGGGTCTGTGTTGGTGAAGATGGGCCGTGCTGGGCCCCCCTTTGAGCCACGCCACAGGCCGCAGGCAGGAAAGTCTGGGGACCCCCGTTCCCAGAACGCCGACAGTAGCCCCCGAGCCCAAGGCACACCCGGACTTGGCCGTGCAGGGAGGCGGAAGGGTAAGAGCGAAGCGCCGCGGGCCCTAACAGCCTGCGGCCTTGGGCGCCGCGTGGCGGTTGACTGGACGTGGGTGGCACTGTTCCCCCATGCCCCCTTATTTTGCGCCATGCTAGGCGGACTCGTAGTTGTACACAGCCGCTCCCCCTTCTGTTGCTTGAGCGCCCTCTGTCCTTCCTCCGCCCGAACTCCAGCTTCTGTTTTCAACCCAATCTCGAACCTCCCCCGTTCCCATCGCCATGGCTCCGACGAAGAAGGGAAGAGGGAAGAAACCCGTGCCTCCGCCTCGTCCGCCGCTGTTGGCGGCCCCCGCCGAGGGCTTAGGCAAGGTTAGCTCGGCTTTGGCTACTATCTTCAACGAATGCGGGAGGATGACGGCCTGGCCCGCGTCCCACTTCTCCATCGACAGGATAGTCACCGAGGTCCTGTATTTTGCCGACGCCCTGTGGGCGGGTCTGGTTCCTCCCTTTTCTGATTTCTTCAATGTCGTGCTTTCCCATTATCACCCTCCTTTCGGTCTTCGTCTTTGTTTGCGAGGCTATGATGGGAATCCTTCCTTCGGTTGCCTTGCTGCGCCACTTCTTCTCGCTGCGCCTTGTCGACCCTACCCAATGCTGGGCCTGCGTGAGCTTTGTTTCCGCGTCTGAGACAGCGGCCTCTGGGATTGACTTCAAGCTCCCCCCGCCCGCGGCTGGGTTCCGTGAGCGGTGGCTGTATGTGGACGCAGGGGTGCCCAGCCCCCTGCTATCTGAGCCAACTTTGCCTGCTGTCCCCAATTCGGGTTGGGGCCAGGAGACGCTTGAGAGCCCCCGGCTCGTCTTCGTCTGGCACCGCTTCGCGTTCTTGAGGTCGCTTGGCGTGACAGCGCCCAAGGTGGTGAAGGAGTTCCTGCTACGCCGCGTTGCTCCTCTCCAACGCCACTCCCGCCGGATGTGAGCCTTCAGCGGGCGCGATGATCGTATGAGGCTCCAGGAACAGGACCTGACTCCTGAAGTGCTGAGGACAGCGCTCTTGACCCTGACTGGGGACCCCAACCCTGGCAGCATCCAGCAGGGAGGGGCCTTGCTGTACCTCTGCCAGAGCAGGGGCGATTTTGTGAGGCAGATGCCTATCTTTGATGAGTGGGGGTCGTGCCCTACCGGCCTCCAGGGGCCTCGCGAGAACCCAGTGGTGGTGACTGCCCTTCCAGTCAGCCAAGGCGGCTCTTCCTCGAGCGGCGGAGCAGGGAGGCATGAGGTGCCAGAGACCGAGGGGGCTCCCGGCGGGGTGACGGCGCTGGGCGAAGCTCATGAGGGAGCAGCTCTCGGGGCTCGTGCCGCTGAGGCTGAGGGTGACGAGCAGCTGCCCTCAGCGCCTGCGACTGAGGCCCCTGAGGCTCCAGCTGCTTCCCTTGGTGAGGCGATTGGCAGCGTGCATCAGGCAGGCGCCCCTGACGCAGATCACCTTGACGCTCCATCTTCGTCGCAGGTTGATCCCTGCGCCCAACTCTTGGGCCGTTTCCGCGTGGACTTTGAGGCCCTCTGGAAGAGAAGGGAGGCCCTGGGCGACGATTACCCTTGTCGCCTGCTGAAGCATAGGAAGTACTTCGCCACTGATGAGTAAGCCTTCTCCTTTCCCAGCTCTCGATCCTTCTGTTGCTTTTACTGACCCTTGCTCTGCAGGCCCCTTCCATCCGAGCTTGTGGAGATGGCTGAGGTGCCGTCCCCCTTGGCTTCACCCCCTCCATCATCCTCAAGCGCCCCGAGCAGCAGAGCCCTTGTGGTGAGGGCGATCGAAGAGGCGGACCATCCCGAGGCGCATCGTGGCCCTGCGCACCTCGCGATCCTCTTCTGCAGGCCTTCTCGTGGCATAGCCAGCCTGTCGTGGGCTTCTCGCCTGGTTGTGGACTGCGATTGGCTGAAGCGCTCCCTGTGCTCTTCACCTGGGGACGGGCTGGCTCCAGGCCGGGCTTCTGGCGTGGCGTGCCCGACCATCGCGCTTGCTTGGGGCAGATGATGGTGTGGAAGACGTGCTCGAGCGCGCTCGGGGGCGTCGCGCTCTCCGCCAAGGATTCCTTTGATGGGCGGCTAACGTAGTAAGCTTGCTTGGTGAGGAGCTTGCTGATGAAGACGCGCGCCTTGAGGCCGAGGGCCTGCGCCTGGCCGCAGAGAGGCGTGAGCTGGAGGGCGCCATCGCCCTTGCGCGCCGTCAGTGCGATCTTGACGATGCAGAGGCCAAGGCGTCGCTGGTGGCCTCTCGGGAGGCCCAATCTTGGGCCGCTGAGGAGGCCCAGGAAGCCGACCAGCGGCGAAAGGCGGCGGAGGAGCAGGCTCGGGAGCTCCTGGCCTGGTGCCACTCACTGGAGGAGCAGGTGGAGCTGCGCGAGGCAGCCCTCGCATCGATGAAGGTGGCCTCTGGCGACTCAGCAGAGCTCCAGAAGCGTGAGGAGGCGCTGACGCTGGAAGCTACCGAACGCACCCGCGAGTACGACCGTCTGGAGACAAGGGAGCGCTTGGTGACGCAGGCGGAGGATGATGTCGCTGCACAGGAAGCCCGTGTCCTGGAGGAGGTCGGACGTCGGGTGGCTATGGCGCATTTGAACCTCGAGCATGAGTTCGAGGAGAAGCTGGGGTTGATCCAGGCCGAGGCTGAAGGCAGGAATGCTGCCTTGAGAGCCAAGCTGGTGGAGGCGACACGGCGGGCCGATGCTTTCCGGGCCGCCCTTGAGGCGGCGCCAGGTGAGTTAACCACCTCCCAGGCCGAGGTGCTCCTTCTTCGCCAGCGGGTGGAGGAGGCTGAGGCCGTCGCGCGCCAGAATGCGGATGAGATACGTCAGCGGCGGATCCCGGAGCATGAGCACGGCCCCATGCTCACCATGCTCCGGGAGAGAACCAACACAGCCTTGGGCAACATCTGCGAGGTGGCTGTTGGCGAGCCACATGCAGTCAACTACGCCGGCAATCTTCAGTTCTTCACTGACATGGTGACGCAGCTGGAGGCGCGGTCGGTCAGGGCTGACAGGTTGGTGGAGGAGAGGAGTCGCGCCCTGCTCGGGCGTGCCTTTTCTCGCGTCTTCAGTCATCTCCGGAACATGGATCCCCACTTTGATTTCGACGCCGCCATCGCCCCAGGCCGTCCGAGGCGACCTAGCGCACTGGGTGGAAGACAATGTGGATACCCTTATCAGGGCCTTCGCTTCAGACATTGACGGCATGATCGTAGCTGCCGACGAGGGCGGTGTGGTGAACGGCCCTAACGCCGTTGGCGGCGACGCGGACAGCGATGGCGAGTTCAGCGACGCCAGCAACGGCTCGAGTGGTGCTCTTGAGGACGCATTGGGGGATTTATCCGACTGATTGTGCATCGTTCCTGCTTCCTTACCCTGCATGAATAGAACTCAAGTTTTGGCCTGATGGTTGTGAGAGCATTTTGGAGGGGGAGCCCCTCATGTAAAACTTGTGTTCATCGTATTAGTAGACGCTACATTGCCCATGTGCCCACGCCAAGTGGTTGGCTTAAGCGACGCGCTGGTCGGCTAGTTTACCTTTGTCCCGTGCTGGCCCTGAGGTAGCCTGTGGGAGGTTGTGGTGTCCCGAGTGTTCCCTGATTGGATCTGTAGGACCTGCAGTTAAACACCCTCCTGAGAGGACGCGGCGGCGGCAGTCTGGTCTGCGCGCAAGCTAGGCCTGACCCGGCTCGCGAGGGGCTCACGAGGGGAGGCGGCTGAGGCGAAGTGGTAACCAAAACGCGAGAAATTGCTTGAACGAGACTAAGCACCCCTTCCCCGAACACACGCAAATCTCAAATTCGAATCCAACTTGAATCTAGCGGGGGAAAGCGACAACCAAAGGGAAAAGCAACGAAAGCAGACAAAAGGCCGCGTCCGGCACCTAATCTAGCCTTGGACGTCTTCTCACCAGCGCGGAGCTAAGTGCTGCCACTGGGCGTGGGAGGGAGCCCCAGGGCCTGAGGCCGGCACCCCTGAGACTCCGGGGCGTGTACAGCCCCACTCATTATTACGTGAGAGTGTCACGGGGCGGCGAGCTTCACAGGCACTGGGCCTTCTTCACAGGTTCTGGCCTTGCTTCATATCGCTAGATGAGGGCCCCGCCTTGCGCCACACTCTAGTGCCATCAACGACGACCGGAAACCAGGACGCCGCCGATGGGGTAGAGCGGTCGCCAGCGGTTCCCCCGATGACCACGGGTCCTCCGCCAGGGGCAGGCCCTGAGGCACCTCCCCAACAGAGGGCCTACCTCCTGAGAACACCTTGCTCCGAACACCGCGGTGGTGATGTCGGATATCGGCCCCTCTCCTGCAGCCCCCTGCGCCCTCCTCCCGAGGGGTAGGAGACTGTGGGAGCGGGGCAGCTGCTCGCTGTGGCGACTTGCACCTCCTGTGATCCATGGTTAGCGTATGCCTGCTCCTGAAGAATTAGCGGTACGTGATAATCGTTGCCTCCAGCGTGGCCAGTGGGACCGTCCCGGGTCTCCTGGAAAGGCTCAACTTCTGGCGGCTAGTCCCCCCAGCTTGGGCTGAGGAGCGAGCCTTGTTCGCTCCTCGTGAGGGTGTCCTTGGTCCATCATGAGGGGCATGTATTCGTCTGGCGCCGTCATCCCGAAGGCCACGCCGTAGTGCTCCGCATGCCACGCGGTCCTGCCTGACGCGCCCTCCGTGGGGTGGCAGCGCGACTGTCCACTGGGGCCGCGGGTCGCGTTGAGTCCTTCTTCTTCGCGGACCGGGAGCGGGGGCAACGCCGCCGCTGGTCCGGTGCTGACAGCTTCGCTGGCGTTGGAGTAGCCTTGGAGCCTGCGGGCGCGCGCGGAGCCCCTGCGCGGGCCGCCCTGGGCTTGAGATGGGAGCTGGGTGCAGAAGGGGTGAGCCCCCAAGGCGGCGAAGCCCAGGAGGTCTGCCACCCGCTCCAGCAGCACGTCGCGGCTGCCCTCCAGCAGCCTGCACTGCAGAAGCTCTCGGGCCACCGTGAGCGCGGCCCTCGAGTTCGCCTGCTCCCGGCGGGTGTACGGTGTCGTGGCTGCGGCGTGATTGGAGGCCCTTGCTGCCGACCGCGCCTGCTGCGGTGTGAGAGCTGTCGAAGCCTGTCTGCGTCGCGAGCTGCCTGGGGCATGGGGTCGCCCGAGGGGAGCGGCTCTGCGCGGGCGGGCCATGCCGCCCATGGATCTGGGTTGCCCGCCTGGTCGCCGGACATGGTGATGACGACGCGACGGGGCAGGAAGCGGTAGAAGGTGGATTCCGGCGCACCCCTACCTGGCGCGCCAAATGTTGGATCTCGGGTTCCGGCAGACCCTTGAGGTTCGAACACTGGGGTGCGCACGGAGATTTCGCCTCCTACCTACCTGCACCCCTCCGCCTCTCTAAGATCTAAGCTATGGAAAGAACAACACAAGAGACACATGGTTTATACTGGTTCGGTCCACCGTTGTGGTGTAATACCCTACTCAAGTGTGTGGTGTGGTGGATTGCCTCTTGGGCTGATGATGAGGAACAATACAAGGGAGAACAGCCTCGCGAGGGTCTGTTCTTGGCTGGGGCGATGAACTGCTGGGAGGAGTTCAGTCACCCTTCTCTCTCTCTCTCTCTCCGATTGTTGATCTCCATCCCCCTAAAACTCTCTCTCTTTTCCTCTCTTTTGCCCTGTGGGTGGCTGGTCCTCTTTATAGACGCCCTGGTCCTCTTCCCAAATATCGAGCAGGAAGGGAGCCAACAATGGCGGGCTAATTTGAAGGGGGACAACTAGTACTAGCTATCCTGACAAAAGTAGTCTTCGCCTACACAAAGCTCTGGTGGTGACGCCGTCTTGGGCTCCACAATGACCTCCGTCTTGCAGTCATCCTGGTCTTGGTCTTATTGCACCGAAATGGCAACCTTCGCCTGATGCCTCGGTACTCCACGATTGCGCTTGCTCCCTTTGCACCAAAGAGGAAAGGAGGACACTGCGCGGGCTGGCACCCGCCTGGCGCCTTTGGTCGTCATGGCTTGCATCACGGGCACCTCGTGAGGTACCCCGCCTTGATCTCTCCGCCTCCTCGCGAGCCAGCCTGATGAGGCCGTGCCTGAGGAAGCTCCGCGTCGTCCGCCCCGCGAGGCTTGGCCCCTCGCGAGGGTCTTGGGTCTGTGTTGGTTAAGATGGGCCGTGCTGGGCCCCCCTTTGAGCCACGCCGCAGGCCGCAGGCAGGCAAGTCTGGGGACCCCCATTCCCAGAACGCCGACACATTCTATTTGGATTCCGTTTGGTATTCCTTTTCTGTGAAACTCTAAACTAGAAAAAAAAATAGAAACTGGCACTGGGCCTCCGGTTAATAGGTTAGTCCAAAAAAATAAAATAAAAGAGCATATTAAAGCCCATTACCCAAAACAGATAATATAATAGCATGAAGCAATCAAAAATTATAGATACATTGGAGACGTATCAAGCATCCCCAAGCTTAATTCCTGCTCGTCCTTGAGTAGGTAAATGATAAAAACAGAATTTTTGATGTGGAATGCTACGTAACCTAATTATCAATGTAATTTTCTTTATTGTGGCATGAATGTTCAGATCCGAACGATTCAATATAGAAGTTTAATATTGACATAAAAATAATAACACTTCAAGCATACTAACAAAGTAATCATGTCTTCTCAAAATAACACGGCCAAAGAAAGTTCATCCCTACAAAATCATATAGATTGGATATGCTCCATCTTCATCACACAAAATATTCAAATCATGCACAACCCCTATGACAAGCCAAGCAATTGTTTCATACTTAGTATTCTCAAACTTTTTCAACTTTCACGCAATAAATGAGCGTGAGCCATGGAAATAGCACTATAGGTGGAATAGAATGGTGGTTGTGGAGAAGACAAAAAGGAGGAAGATGGTCTCACATCAACTAGGCGTATTAATGGGCTATGGAGATGCCCATCAATATATATTAATGTGAGTGAGTAGGGATTGCCATGCAATGGATGCACTAGAGCTATAAATGTATGAAAGATCAACAAAAGAAACTAAGTGGGTGTGCATCCAACTTGCTTGCTCACGAAGACCTAGGGAATTTTAAGGAAGCCCATTGTTGGAATATACAAGCCAAGTTCTGTAATGAAAACTCCCACTAGTATATGAAAGTGACAAAATAAGAGACTCTCTATCATGAAGATCATGGTGCTACTTTGAAGCACAAGTGTGGAAAAAGGATAGTAGCATTGTCCCTTCTCTCTTTCTCTCTCTTTTGTTGGGCCTTCTCTTTTTTTTGGCCTTTCTCTTTTTTTCATTTACTCACATGGGACAATGCTCTAATAATGATGATCATCACACTTTTATTCACTTACAACTCAAGAATTACAACTCGATACTTAGAACAAAATATGACTATATGAATGCCTCCGGCGGTGTATCGGGATGTTCAAGTAATCAAGAGTGACATGTATGAAAAATTATGAATGGTGGCTTTTCCACAAATACGATATCAACTACATGATTATGCGAAGCAATATGACAATGATGAAGCGTGTCATAATAAACGAAACGGTGGCAAGTTGCATGGCAATATATCTCAGAATGGCTATGGAAATGCCATAATAGGTAGGTATGGTGGCTGTTTTGAGGAAGGTAAATGGTGGGTCTATGGTACCGGTGAAATTTGCGTGGTACTAGAGAGGCTAGCAACGGTGGAAGGGTGAGAGTGCGTATAACCCATGGACTCAACATTAGTTATAAAGAACTCACATACTTATTGCAAAAATCTACAAGTCATCAAAACCAAGAACTATGCGAATGCTCCTGGGGATAGATTGGTAGGAAAATACCATTGATCATCCCCGACCACCACTCATAAGGAAGTCAATCAAAGAAACACCTCATGCTTCAAATTTGTTACACAAAGTTACCATACATGCATGCTACAGGACTTGCAAACCTCAACATAAGTATTTCTCAAATTCACAACTACTCAACTAGCATCACTCTAATATCACCATCTCCAAGTCTCAAAACTATCATCAAGCATCAAACTTCTCATAGTATTCAACACACTTTATATGAAAAAATTTATGATACCCATCTTGGATGCCCATCATAATAGGACTAGTTTTTATAGCCAAAGCATATTACCATGCTGTTCTAAAAGACTCTCAAAATAATACAAGTGAAGCATGAGTGATCAATAATTTCTATAAAATAAAACCACCACCGTGCTCTAAAAATATATAAGTGAAGAACTAGAGCAAAATTATCTAGCTCAAAAGATATAAGTGAAGCACATAGAGCAAAATTATCTAGCTCAAAAGATATAAGTGAAACACATAGAGTATTCTAATAAATTCTGATTCATGCGTGTCTCTCCAAAAGGTGTGTACAGGAAGGATGATTGTGGTAAACTAAAAAGCTAAGACTCAAATCATATAAGATGCTCCAAGCAAAACACATAGCATGTGGTGAATAAAAATATAGCCTCAAGTAAAGTTACCGATGGACGAAGACGAAAGAGGGGATGCCTTCCGGGGCATCCCCAAGCTTAGGCTTTTGGTTGTCCTTAAATTTTACCTTGGTGTGCCTTGGGCATCCCCAAGCTTAGACTCTTGCCACTCCTTGTTCCAAAATCCATCAAATCTTTACCCAAAAACTTGAAAACTTCACAACACAAAACTTCAACAGAAAATCTCATGAGCTCCTTTAGTATAAGAAAGTAAACCACCACTTTAAGGTAATGTAATGAACTCATTCTTTATTTATATTGGTGTTAAACCTACTGTATTCCAACTTCTCTATGGTTCATACGCCCCGATACTACTCATAGGTGCATCAAAATAAGCAAACAACACACGAAAAACAGAATCTGTCAAAAACAGAACAATCTGTAGCAATATGGAGGTTTTGAGTACTTCTGTAACTCCAAAAATTCAGAAAAATTAGAACGACCAGGATAATTTGTATATTTATCTACCGCAGTTGGAATTGGTATTTTATCGCTCTCTGGTAAAAAATTATAATTATTTTTGTGAGCGCATACTTTATGTTTTTATCAGCAAGATCAAACAATAATCACCCAAGAAGATCCTAAAGGCTTTACTTGGCACAAACATTAATTAAAACATAAAAAACACAATCATAACAGAAGCTAGATGAATTATTTATTACTAAACACGAGCAAAAAGTAAAGAACAAAAATAAAATTGGGTTGCCTCCCAACAAGCGCTATCATTTAACGCCCCTAGCTAGGCATAAAAACAAGAATAGATCTAGGTATTGTCCTCTTTGGTATGCATTTCATAAGTGGCTCTCATAATAGATTCATAAGGTAATTTAATTTTCTTCCTAGGAAAGTGTTCCATGCCTTTCCTTAAAGGAAATTTGAATCTAATATTTCCTTCTTTCATGTCAATAATTGCACCAATCGTTCTAAGGAAAGGTCTACCAAGAATAATAGGACATGTAGGATTGCAATCTGTATCAAGAACAATGAACTCTACGGGCACATAATTCCTATTTGCAACAATAAGAACATCATTAATCCTTCCCATAGGTTTCTTAATGGTGGAATCCGCAAGATGCAAATTTAAAGAACAATCATCAAATTCACGGAAACCTAGCACATCACACAAAGTTTTTGGAATCATGGAAACACTAGAACCCAAATCACACAAAGCATATCATTCATAATCTTTAATCTTAATTTTAATTGTACTTTCCCACTCATCATAAAGTTTTCTAGGGATAGAAACTTCTAATTCAAGCTTTTCTTCATAGGATTGCATTAAAGCAGCAACAATATGTTTAGTAAAGGCTTTATTTTGGTTATAAGCATGAGGAGAATTTAGCACGGATTGCAAAAAGGAAATACAATCTATCAAAGAACAATTATCATAATTAAATTGCACGGATTGCATGGATTGTAAAGTTTTGACCTCTTCAATCCCACTTTTTTTGCATCAAGATCTAAAAACTCCGAATTATGGGGACGCCTTTTAACTAAAGTTGACTAATCTCCAGTCCCATCTTTATCAAGATTCATATTGGAAAACAAGGATTTAATAGGAGTCACATCAATCACTTTTATATCTTCATCATTATTATCATGAAAACTAGAAGAACACACTTTCACAAAGCAATCTTTTTAGCACGCATCCTAGAGGTTCTTTATTTGCACTCATAAATGGAAATTCTCATAGTTTTGAGATACTCATTGATGTCATGCTTAGGTGGAATAGATCTAAGTTTCAAAGAATCAACATTAAGAGAAATTCTATCCACATTCCTAGCCAACTCATTAATCTTAAGCATTTTTTCTTCAACCAAAGCATTGCAATTCTTTTGTGAACTCATAAATTCTTTAACACTAATATAAAAGTCAGAGGGCATCTTATTAAAATTTTCATAAGAGTTGTTGTAGGAATTACCATAATTATTAGAGGAATTACTAGGAAACAGCCTAGAATTAAAGTTTCCTCTATACGCATTGTTACCAAAATTGTTCCTACCAACAAAATTCACATCCATAGATTCATTATTATTCTGAATCAAAGTGGACAAAGGCATATCATTAGGACCGGAAGAAACACTTTTATTAGCAAAAAAATTCATAAGTTCATCCATCTTTCCACTCAAAACATTAATCTCTTCAATCGCATGAACTTTTGTACTAGTGGATCTTTCGGTGTGCCATTGAGAATAATTAACCATAATATTGTCTAGGAGTTTAGTAGCTTCTCCTAAAGTGATTTCCATAAAAGTGCCTACCGCGGCCGAATCTAAAAGAATTCTAGAAGCAAAATTCAATCCGGCATAAATTTTTTGTATAATCATCCACAAATTCAAACCATGTGTAGGGCAATTACGTATCATTAATTTCATCATCTCCCAAGCTTGTGCAACATGCTCATGATCAAGTTGCTTAAAATTCATAATATCTTTTCCAAGAGAGATGATCTTAACGGGAGGAAAATACTTAGAGATAAAAGCATCTTTGCACTTATTCCATGAATCAATACTATTTTTGGGCAAAGAAGAGAACCATGTTTTAACATGATCTCTAAAAGAAAACGGAAATAGCTTCAATTTAACAATATCATTATCCACATCTTTCTTCTTTTGCATATCACATAAATCAAGAAAGTTGTTTAGATGGGTAGCAGCATCTTCACTAGGAAGTCCAGAAAATTGATCTTTCATAACAAGATTCAACAAAGCGATATTGATTTCACAAGATTCAACATCGGTAGTAGGAGCAATCAGAGTGCTAATAAAATCATTGTTGTTGGTATTGGAAAAGTCACACAATTTAGTATTATCTTGAGCCATCGTGACAAACGATCAATCCAACACACAAGCACACAAGAAGCAAGCGAAAAGAGACGAACGGAAAAGGGGCGAAGAAAAGGCAAAGGTCTTTGAAAATCATTTTAGAAGTGGGGGAGAGGAAAACAAGAGGTGAATGGAAAATAATGTAATGCGCGGGAGAAGAGTTTATGATGGGTACTTAGTATGTCTTGACTTGGCGTAGATCTCCCCGGCAACAGGGCCAGAAATTCTTCTTGCTACCTCTTGAGCATGCGTTGGTTTTCCCTTGAAGAGGAAAGGGTGATGCAGCAAAGTAGTGTAAGTATTTACCTCTATTTTTGAGAACCAATGTATCAATCCAGTAGGAGACAACACACAAGTCACCTAGTACATGCACAAACAATCAAGAACCTTGCAAGCAACGCGATAAAGGGGTTGTCAATCCTTTCACGGTCACTCGCAAAAGTGAGATCTAATAAAGATAGCAAGATAAATATTTTTGGTATTTTTGTTGTACAGATTGGAAAGTAAAGATTGCAAAATAGTAAACGAGATGCGACGTAAATAAAAGAGATGCAATATAATAATAAAGAGACCTGGGGGCCATAGGTTTCACTAGTGGCTTCTCTCAAGATAGCATGTATTACGGTGGGTGAACAAATTACTGCCTAGCAATTGATAGAAAAGCGCATAGTTATGAGAATATCTAAGGCAATGGTCATGAATATAGGCATCATGTCTGTGTCAAGTAGATCGAAATGATTCTGCATCTACTACTATTACTCCATACATTGACCGCTATCTAGCCTGCATCTAGAGTATTAAGTTCATAAGAACAGAGTAACGCTTTAAGCAAGATGACATGATGTAGAGGGATAAACTCAAACAATATGATATGAACCCCATCTTTTTATCCTCGATGGCAAAAATACAATACGGGCCTTGCTACCCCTACTGTTACTGGGAAAGGACGCCGCAAGATTGAACCCAAAGCTAAGCACTTCTCCCATTGCAAGAAAGATCAATCTAGTAGGCCAAACTAAACCGATAAATCAAAGAGACTTGCAAAGATATCAAATCATGCATATAAGAATTCAGAGAAGAACCAAATAATATTCATAGATAATCTTTTTCATAAACCCACAATTCATCGGATCTCGGTGAACACACCGCAAAAGAGTATTACATCGAATTGATCTCCAAGAACATCGAGGAGAACTTTTTTGGGAATCAAAGAGAGAGAGAAGAAGCCATCTAGCTAATAACTATGGACCCGAAGGTCTGTGGTAAACTACTCACGCTTCATGGGAGAGGCTATGGTGTTGATGTAGAAGCCCTCCATGATCGATTCTCCCTCCGGCAGATCGCCGGAAGAGGCCCCAAGATGGGATCTCACGGGTACAGAAGGTTGTGGTGGTGGAAAAGTGGTTCCGTGGCTCTCTGTGATCGATCTAGGGTATAAGAGTATAAATAGGCGAAAGAAGTACGTTGGTGGAGCTACGAGGGGCCCACGAGGATGGGAGGCGCGCCTACCCCCTGGGCGTGCCCTCCTACGTCATGGCCACCTCATGGCATTCCAAACTTCAACTCCAAGTCTCCTGGTTTGCTTTTGGTCCAAGAAAGATCATCACAAATGTTTCATTCCATTTGGATTCTGTTTGGTATTCCTTTTCTGTGAAACTCTAAAATAGAAAAAAACAGAAACTGGCACTTGGCCTCCGGTTAATAGGTTAGTCCCCAAAATAATATAAAATAGAATATTAAAGCCCATTAAACATCCAAAATAGATAATATAATAGCATGAAACAATCAAAAACTATACATAGGTTGGAGACGTATCAATCCCATTCATCAAATGACAACACATGTCTATTTTCTGGAAACTTGATCATCTTTGATTAATGAGCGAGTCAAGTAGAGGCATACTAGGGACACATTGTTTTGTTTATGTATTCACACATGTACTAAGTTTCTAGTTAATATAATTCTAGCATGAATAATAAACATTTATCATGATATAAGAAAATATAAATAACAAATTTATTATTGCCTCTAGGGCATATTTCCTTCACCCAGAGGGGTCGATCTCCTCCTGGGACGACCTTTGCGAGTGCTTCATCGCCAACTTCCAGGGCATTGCGACCGAGCTCCTGCAGTGGCCGACCTGCGGCGCGTGAAGCAGCAGCTGAGCGAAACTTTGCACAAATACATCCAATGCTTTATGAGCGTTCGCCTCAAGATCCCGAAGGCGTCGGACGAGGCCATTATCTTGGCATTCACTGATGGCGTCCGGGATGTCAAGATGAAGGAGGAGCTCACCATCCACGAGGACCTATGTTCGGCCCTGGAGATGTTCAACCTGGCCACCAAGTGCGCAAGGGCCGAAGAAGGCCGCCTATCCCTCCTTAAGTCCTTGACCTCCTGAAGCCTGATCGCGAAGACAAGAAAGCCAAAGCCAAGGAACCAAGGCATAAGGGCCCCGCCGTGCTGGCCGCAGAGCCCGAGGTGAAGCATGTCCGTGACCACGATGAGCCTCCTAGGGGCAACCGCCCATTCTGTGTCTTCCACAACATCCACATCCACAGCACCAACGACTGCCAAGAGCCCAAGGCAATCCGAGACGGGTGCCTTGGCCGCCGCCCCGAGCGCAGCGATCGTGACTACGCCTGGAGAGGAGGCTACGGTGGAGGCCACTGGGACAACCGCGACCCTCGTCAGGACTGGCACGACCAACCCCGCGAGGAACGCTGGCAAGGCCATCCTTGTGACGGCCCTTGGCGGGACTAGCCTCATGAGGACCGACCTCAGGGAAACGCTGGCCTCCATCCGCTTCCGCCACCGCCAAGGAGAAACGATAACAATGGCAAGACGATGAGGCTGGGGGCTTCTAAGAGCCTCACGCGACCGCCTGCCTCCTTGGTGGTGCTTAGGCTCCCGCCTCCCAGCACATCTTCAAGCAGTTCACTTGTGAGGTGAATGCGGCCCTCCCCAAGCTTGAGGCATCATGTCCCCTCAGGTGGTCCAAGCACACCATCACCTTTGACTCCATGTACCAGCTCAAGTGCTTAGCCACCGCTGGCGCGCTCCCGATGCTCTGTGCACCAACCATCAGCATCGTCCTCGTCACCAAAACCCTCATCGATGGTGGAGCGGGGCTCAACGTTCTCTCCGTCGAGACGCTTGAGACACTCCAGGTGCCCTATGACCAGCTCCTGCCCACCATGCCCTTCTCAGGAGTGACCGATGGCTCTACCGTCCCCCTGGGGCAGGTGCGCCTCCCGGTCACCTTCGGCAAGCACAACAACTACCACACTGAGCTCATCGACTTTGATGTCGACCACATCAGCCTCCCATAAAATGCCATCCTCGGGTATATGACCCTCGCCAAGTTCATGGCAGCAACTCACCATGGTTACAACGTCCTCAAGATGCCAGGATGCGGCGGCATCATCACGGTCGTCTGCGACGAAAAGGATGAAGTGTGCTCCCTCGAGCGCGCCTACCAGGCTATGGCGGTCGAGAACTCCAGCGACAAGGGCACCATCCTGCCTCCTAAGGCTATCCCCAAGAAGAAGGAGCAGGTCCTCCCCAAGGGCCATCAGGAGGCTGGGGCGCCTGCCGGTCGTGCCTCAGACCCCGCACCCACTGCTGGGGTGCCGTTCCCTCACGCATTGGAAGGCGCGTCTGGCGCCCCCCTCAGGATAGGCTCGGGGGCTCTCATATGGGGGGCCTCGAAACCACATGGAGGCATGTTTCGATGCGTGCCTCCGAGAGCGAGGTGCGAGGCGCCAGGCGCGCAAGAGTACATCACCAAGGCAATCGAAGAGCCTCAGGAGGCGCGAGCCATGCGTGGCGAGCGTCGCCCCGTGATACGTCTCCAACATATCTATAATTTTTGATTGTTCCATGCTATTATATTATCAATCTTGGATGTTTTATAATCATTTTATATCATTTTTCAGTACTAACCTATTAACATAGTGCCAAGTGCCAGCTGCTATTTTTTCCATGTTTTTTACATCGTAGAAAATCAATACCAAATAGTGTCCAAACACAATGAAACTTTACGGAGATTATTTTGGACTAGAAGGAACAAAATGGGCCCTGGCTGCGCATGGGGGGGGGTGCTCCGAGGAGAGCATAACCCACCAGGGCGCGCCAGGAGGCACAGGCGTGCCCTGGTGGGTTGTGCCCACCTCGGGTGCCCCCTAGACCGCCTCTTTTTTCTATATATACCCCAATATTCCCAAAACCCTACGGGAGTCAACGAAATATTGACCCAGTCACCGCAGATTCCAGAACTACCAGATCCAATCTAGACACCATCTCAGATGGGGTTCACCACCTCCATTGGTGCCTCTCCGATGATGCGTGAGTAGTTCTTTGTAGACCTTTGGGTCCGTAGTTAGTAGCTAGATGGCTTCCTCTCTCTCTCTCTCTCTCTCTCTCTCTCGATTCTCAATACAATGGTCTCCTGGAGATCCATACAATGTAACTCTTTTGCGGTGTGTTTGTTAGGATCGATGAACTTTGAGTTTATGATCAGATCTATCTTTTTATATCCATGAAAGTATTTGAGTTTCTTTGATCTATTTTATGCATGATTGCTTATAGCCTCATATTTTTTCTCTGATATTTGGGTTTTGTTTGGCCATCTTGATCTATTTGTCTTGCAATGGGAAGAGGTGCTTTGTAGTGGGTTCGATCTTACGGTGCCTGATCTCAGTGACAGAAGGGGAACCGACACGTATGTATCATTGCTACTAAGGATAAAACGATGGGGTCTATCTCTACATAGATAGATCTTGTCTACATCATGTCATTGTTCTTATTGCATTACTCCATTTCTCCATGAACTTAATACACTAGATGCATGCACTACAAAAAAAAGACACATCCATGACATTTTGGGCCGAACAGAATTTTTTTCTGTCATACATATGACACTTCTATGACGATAATTGTGACAAAACCCGGTATCATCATAGATGTGGTGGGCTCCTACTTCTATGACAAAAAATCATGACAGAAAATGGGCTTTTCGTCCTGGGCGGGCCGGAGACGCAGCTGCATGACATTCTTTGGGCCGTCCATGACGAAAAAAACCGTGGTAGAAGTGAGGGCGAGGAAAATTTTGGGGAGTTCCCGGTTACAGTGGGAGGTCGGGGGCCGAGCGATGCACGTTTCTCTCGTACACGTACGCGCGTGTGTGCGAGGCATTGGCTCTAACTGAACCCGAGCGAGGCGTTGGGCTCTAACTGAACCCGAGCGATTGCACTGCAGGCTACGCGTTACTGAACCCGAGAGATCAATCGATGGCTATTAACAGAACCCGATCGAGCGATTCCTTCGCTACTGCTGCTAACTGAAGCCGATCGATGCTGCCTCTGGATGAACAGTGAGCGTTGCGGGGGGGGGGGGGGGTGGATGAATAGTTCCCGATGGGGGTGGATGAACAGGACCCCATGGTGTTGCCTCTGGATGAACAGGACCCCGATCGATCGAGCCGGTTGGGGTTGGATGAACAGGACCCCATGGAGGGCTGGATGAACAGGACCACCCCGTGGAGGGAAGGATGAACAGTAGATGGTGGAGGGCAGGATGAACAGTAGCCCGTGGAGGGGTGGTTGAACAGGAGCCCGTGGAGAGGGCTGGTTGAACAGTAGCCGGTGGAGTAGCGCGCAGTGGAGGCTGGATGAACAGTAGCGTGTGGATGAACAGTCGCAGGTGGAGGCTGGAGGAGGTCGACGGTAGATGAACAATAGCTCGTGGAGGCTGGAGGGGTCGACGGTGGAGATGAACAGTATCCCGTGGAGTCCCGTTTTGCGGTACGCCACACCCTCTCAATGAACAGGACCCCCGTTTCGACCGTAGCACTCCAACACAAGTCCGTTTCGTCTGTTTTGCGGTACGCCACACCCCTCCCGATTAATAGGACCCCTTTTCGACCGTAGGAGGCTCGTTTCCTCCGTTTTGCGGTACGCCAGACCCCTCCCGATCAACAGGACCCCGTTCCGAACGTAGGAGGTCTGTTACCTTGGTTGTGCGGTACGCCAGGCCTCGGTTCCATCGCCTGTTCCATCCAAGCCCTCATGATGAACACGACCACGCATTCCGTTCTGACCCAGCCGGTTGGCTCCCACGTGTTCCGTTGCCTCTCGATGAACACGACGCATTCTGTTGCCTCCCCATGAACACGTTGCATTCCGTTTCCTCCCCATGAACACGACAACGATGTTGTTTCTCCGTTCTGACCCAGCCATGTCAACGAGCCCTTGCCGTACGTATGTCCGAGTAGGCGTTCGAGACCCCGCCCGTATGTACACATACATGGTCATATTTTGTTTCTTGCACCCTGGCCGCCTCTACTACGACACATGCGCGCCTCTACATCCACCAGTATATATGTACGTACACGTTCGCGACCATAATGACAAAGCTACGTACGCTTCGACCAGGTGGGTCCCGACTGTCAGGCACTTCCTTGCGTGCAAAGGTGTAGCTGGTGGGTCCCAGCAGTTAGGGGGGCGAAATACGGTGGCCCGTACGGTGGGTCCCCGCTGTCAGGTGGAGGAATAATCATTTTGCACGTAATAAGGAGGCACTTCCTTGCTGTGTCCATGGACCCAGCTGTCAGCCTCTCCACGTATAGTCCACGTACGATGGAAGCCGTTCTTGACCACGTTGACCACGCCGCGCCCAGAGCACCAAGGCGGTGGACGACAGCGAGGCCTAGGAAGGGGATGACGCGGACCGGGGAAGACGCGATAGTGGATGCCCACGCGTAGAGGAGTACGAGGGCACTGGTTCACTGCGGTATGAGGCTGCCGTCGCCGCAGGGTAACAGGGGGTGTGGATGAGTAGAGGGATGGCCTGGCCAGCGGTGGAAGTAGTAGGGTGCGGTGAGGCCTCCGCCGCATCATAGCCGGCCACGGGAGGCAGCAGCACGAGGCACGACCGACACTGGTTTGGGCGGCTGGAGCAAGAAGACCAGAGGTTGAAGAAGCACTACGGCCGTTGGATGGACATCGTACGGTCACTGGAGCTAGAATCGTGCATATTGACTAAGTTGACAAAGCCCTCCGTCCCCGTCAACTTAGTAGGCCCATAAGTCAGCCTGCCACTATACTGGGTCCCAGCTAACAGTGGGAGTATTCATTTTTTTGTGCGTAATAAGGAGGCACTTCCTTCCGTGCGAAGATATAGCTGGTGGGTCCGAGCTGTCAGCGGCGGTAACGTTTTTTTCAAGAAATACAGAGGCCCTTTCAGTGGGTCCCTGATGTTAGGTGGAGGAATCATTATTTTGCGCGTAATAAGGAGGCATTTCCTTGCGTGTGGCCGTGGACCCAGCTGTCGGCCTCTCCACGTACAGTCCACTTCAGATGCATGTCAGTCGTTGACCACATTGACCAGGCCGCGCTGAGAGCACCAGGGCGGTGGACGACGGCCAGGCCTAGGAAGGGAACGACACGGAGGCAGGGAAGACTTGGCAGTTGTTTCCCACGCAGAGGGGACTATGACTGTACGAGGGTTTACTGGTTCGTCTACTGTCGCCGGAGAATAATAGCAGGTGTGGGTGAGTAGAGGTATGGCTAGGCCAGCGATGGGAGTAAGGTGGGGCGGTGAGGCCTGCGCGGCAGCACAGCCGGCCGCGGGGAGGAGGGAGCAGGCAGTCCCGCCAGCGCTTGTTTGAGCGGCTGGAGCAGGAAGAGCAGAGATTGAAGAAGCACGACGGCCGTTGGATGGACATCCAACAGTCACTGCTTGTGCGTCCACCTTTTTTCAGGAAAGCCTCAAATCCGTGGAAAATAGCATACAGCCCATCTGCCATTATTTCTAATAATTTTCAGCCCATTTGCTAATTCTTAAGGTTTTTTTGGAGCCCATATTCTTTTTGTTAGCATTACAGCCCAAATTGTGGCCACGGTTAAAAAATTATACGAAATTTTGCATATTTCGGTGCGGTCCGAACTGTTTTTAATCCTGAAATTTCGACTCACATTCAAACTGATTTTAAAAATAAATGTATATCAATATAAAATCCAACAAATTCTCCATGCATAAAAATTAATGTAATTTAAAATCTTGAAATGAAAAAAAGATATTTGAAACTAATTGCCGGTTTGATGTGTTTTAAAAATGTACAACCCATTTCTCATTATTGATGGGCCATTTTCTCGGCCAGCCGAATGAAAGCTCTCCTCGTCTTGAAAGATTTGCAGCCCAACAGGCCTGACAAAGCGACTTACTTGGCAAATCATAAAAAAACTGGGCTGTGGCCGTGGACCTAGCTGTCAGCCTCTCCACGTACAGTACTCTTCCGATGGAAGTCATTCCTTGACCACGTTGACCACATCGCGCGGAGAGCACCACGGCGGTGGACGACGGCGAGGCCTAGGAAGGGGACGACGCGGAGCCGGGGAAGACGCAGCAGTCGAAGCCCGCGCGGAGAGGAGTAAGAGGGTTCACTGGTTCGGCTGCGGTGTGAGGCTGCCGTCGCCGCAGGGCCTGGCCAGCGGTGGGAATAGTAGGGGACGGTGAGGCCTCCGCGGCAGCACAGCCGGCCACGGGAGGTAGGAGCATGCGGCATGACCGGCGCTGCTTTGGGCGGCTGGAGCAAGAACACCACAGGTTGAAGAAGCACTACGGCCGTTGGATGGACATCATACGGTCACTGGAGCTAGAATCATTCATATTGACTAAGTTGACAAAGCCCTCCTTCCCCGTCAACTTTGTTGGCCCACAAGTCATCCTCCCACTATGGTGGGTCCGAACTAACAAGGGGTATTCATTTTTTTGTGCGTAATAAGGAGGCACTTGCTTGCGTGCGAAGATATAGCTGGTGGGTCTGACATGTCAGCGGGGGAACGTTTTTTTTCGCGAAATACAGAGGTCCTTCCGGTGGGTCCCAGCTGTTAGGTGGAGGAATCATTATTTTGTGCGTACAGTCCACAGCCGATGGATGTCGTTCGTTGACCAAGTTGACCAGGTTGCGCCGAGAGCACCATGGAGGTGGACGACGGCGAGGCCTAGGAAGGGAATGACACGGAGCCGGGGAAGACTCGACAATGGTTGCCCACGCGGTGGGGAGTACGAGGGTTTACTGGTCCGGCTGCCGTCGCCGGAAAATAACAGGAGGTGTGGGTGAGTAGAGGCATGGCCTGGCCAGCAATGAAGTAGGGTGGGGCGGTGCGGCCTATGCGGTAGCACAACCGACCACGGGAGGCGGGAGCAGACAGTCCCACCGGAGCTGGTTTGGGCGGCTGGAGCAAGAAGATCATATATTGAAGAAGCAGCACGGCCATTGGATTAACATCCAACGGTCACTGCTGCTAGAATCGTTTGTGGACTAAGTTCACAAAGCCAAAGTACACATCAACCTAGTAGACCCACAAGTCAGCCTCCAAATCTGTCCCAACAACATACAGCCCGATATTTCTAGCCAGATTCAAATTAATTTTAAATCTAAATATACCTTAATTTAAATTCAATGAAATTTTACCCGCACAAAAACAATGAAATTTAAAATATCAAAATCTGAAAGAAAACGGTCTTTTGGAACTAATTGTCTGTTTGCTGTATTTTTTCATTTTACAGCCCATTTATTATTACTTATAGCCCATTTCTTATTACTTATAGCCCATTTTCTGGGCAAAATGCATCCCTCCTCGTCTTGAAAGATTTCCTGCCCAGCAGGGCATAGAAAAGCAAGTAGGCCTACGTTGGTTATTCTGGAAAAAACAAAATAGCTGGCTAGCAATTTTCAGAAAGGAAAAAAACAAACTGGGCTGGTCATGTGCTAAACATATGAAATAAAACCCTGGGCTAGACGGGCCACGGGTCCCGCACAACCCAGTTGATACCCTTCTCCGTCCCGAAAAAACAAAATTACTGCGCGTGCTGCTGGGTCCCTACTGTCATCCTCACCATGTACAGTCATCTCCTTATTCCTCTCGGTTGTTTACCATGTTGACAACACCGGAGGGCGGCACCGCAGCGAGCAAACCAAGACGGAGGACGATGGTGAGGCCTCGGACGGGAACGAACAGGAGCTGGGGCAGATCACAGCCAGCCGTGGGAGGCGGGAGCAGGCGGTCCTTCCGGCGCTGGTTTGGCTTTGGCGGCTCGAGGAAGAAGAGACTGAAGAAACGCGACAGACATTGAATGTCAATCCAACGGTCAAGGTTGGCACAATCGTTTTGTTGACTAAGCGGACACCAAGTAGCATACTTTTTTATATATAGGAAGAAAACTGCGAGGAAAATGCGTTCGTCTGCCGTCCTCCTCACAGGGAACGTTCGCCACATAAGTGACTAGCACCCTTGGTTTTCAACCGAGAGGTCTTGGGTTCGAGTCCTAGGAACTCTCAATTTTGTCCTCCTTCCTTCCTCGCAAAAAAGGGAAAGAAAATCAAAGACTTGGGAAGGCATACAGAACAAGCTAGTATACCAGTAATGAGACGTTGCCAAGTTTTAGAAAAAAGAAAGATGTGCTCCTGTAGCTGGTTTGAATCCAAACCTAGACTATGACTATATATGGTGCTATGCTACTCTGCAAGTAATGAAACTGACATATCCAACGTTCGCTTCTCCTCTTCTCTACTAACTCTGCCTAGCATCAGAAGCTCTGGCCGTAGCAACTATGTTCGCTGGCTACTCGTCCACCTGCTCTTCAGCAGGCAACAACCAGATATGCGCCAAGTCGCAACCCGTACCATCGCCTGTTAGTCTCATCACACCCTCGCCGACACGCGCACCACAGCCGGTTGCTCATCGCAACCCGCTGCCATTGGTGTGGTGCCACTGCTGCAAATCACGCAGAGTCATCCGTCGTGTCTCAACCAAATCCGCAACCCTGGTCGAGTCTTATACAAATGCCCAAATCATGCGGTAATAATATGTTTAAGTGTTGTTCTGCTGCTTTCAGTTGCTGATTTTTTTAATAGTTTGGTTGATGATCTACCAATTTGATTCGTGCAGAGAAGGGAAGATTCATGTGATTTGTATTTTTGGGAAGTTGCTGATGTGGGGGGATGCAATTACGCTGATTATTTGGTTAGCCGAGGAATCCCAATTCCAGCAGGTTGGGGTGTTGGACAAGTAACTGAAGGAACGACAGAAGAGGGAGATGCAGAGCAGAAGCTTAAAGATGCAGTTCCTTTGATCATGGCCAAGCAACAGTTGCTGAACGACCTTGACAGCAATGAGGAGATGAAAGAGCTTGTGAAGATAATGTGAAAAACCGATGTGCTCTGTAGGATGATTGCCTCTTTATTTGTAGTGTATATAGCACTCGTGATGTATTCAGTGGCTATGACATGAGCACTTTGCTGAAACTAGTAATGAATGAAACTTGTGTAGTAGGCTAGGCGTAGTGTTGTGAACATCTAATGATTTCTATTAATAGAAATCAGGGGGTATCCCCTTTTGCTCATATAAATAAATAAATAGCAGAGGCTCTGTCGGGCCAGCTTTGTTCTCATTCGAAGATGTCGAGCAAATTGCAGTCCAACAACAAACTATGTCATCAAATTCAAGTTTCACAGCCAAATATGAGTACAACTAAACAACAATGTCATCATGTTTTAGTTGTCATACAATCACCAAACACAAATCAGCATACATAACAAGTGATGTTCTCACAACAAGATACTAAACAACATGTTCATCAGGTTTCAGTTGTCATAGCAAAAACAATTTCACATAGTAGATAAAAAACGTCTTCTGACAGGCAAATACAACAAAAGCAATGTAATGATCATCCGCAGCAGCAACGTCACCATCTTCGCCATGTGTATTAGTCTGAATCGTAATTCCCCACGGTGTCATCTTGTTCTTCGTCGTCAACGTCCTCGAACGTTGGCTTCTTCTTGATCAACTCTTGTATGTCCACAACACGACAGGCAATCTTTTCGCCGGCGTCATTGACATGATGGTTCTCAAAGATATTAGAAACATCTATGTTATCTTGTACATCAGGAGCAGTGTAAGCATCATCTTGTTGTGCAACTTCATTAAACGAATTCGTCTGGTCAAACCTTTGCAATACTCTCCAGTCATCGCTACGTGCAAATGTGTCTTCCAAGAAAAATATCTGTGTTGCTTGATTTGCCAAAATAAAAGGCTCGTTATTGGTCTGGTATGCTGCCTTGACATTGATGGATTTGAAATAATCATGAGCTCTGGGTTTTGCGATCCTGGAAAACAGGTTATAACAACGCGAGCACAACAGAACCACACACCGATGATCCTCGAAACTGAAGATATACTGCAACTAAATAATGTTTGTTATGTTAGCATACATTTCAGTTGTCTCTTTGTCATACGTATCCGTGCTCATGATGGCACTGTTTTGTATCTTCCTGCCTTCGTCTCGTGCAATGGTGTTGTAGTGCACATCTCCAACAACGCAAGATTCATAATGTCTTACCCGAGTATCAGGACCCATTGCTAGTGAGTAAAGGGCATCATCAACTGCCTTCCCATCCTCCCGCATCTTCTTAACCTATGGTTAGAAAATAGACAAGCTGATCATCTTATGTACTCAATATATTAAAAAACTGACAGTGCACTTGAAAAGCTTACATGGTTCTTGAACCACTTCGCAAATCCTGCCATAACCAGTTTGTCAATGTTTCTTGGATTTTGTGGCAGTAACTCCTCTTTGTAGATGCTGCACAACATAGTGATCGCGTCAAACATCTAAATATATAAGAATGTGCTGCAAGTTTAGTAGATTACGATGTATAAGCTGCAGTACTGCACTTACTTGATATAAGGTAGTATCTCAGGACAGTTATTCAACACATACCAAACCATTTTGTCCAAATCTTTAGGTTTGTCATCTTGTCGACTCTTCCCTGTAACTCGAATAGAATAATCGAAAACATTGAGCCCGGGATTGTCTTCACTCACCTCTTTGCTAAGCTGATCAGCTATTTCAATGTATTTTGAGCAGAATGTCAACGCTTCTGTAGCAATGTAGGCCTCTGCAATGGAACCCTCGGGTCTAGCTCTGTTCCTAACATAGCCCTTGAAAGTGCCTAGCCACCTTTCAATAGGGTACATCCAGCCATACTGTACTGGACCTCTAAGTAGTGCCTCATCAGGTAGATGAACAGCCAAATGCACCATCACATCAAAGAAGGGTGGAGGATATATCTTCTCAAGGTCGCATAGGATAGTTGGTATCTTGTCTCTAAGATGCTCCGAAGCATCTATCCTGATATTCCTACTGCAGAGTTCCCTGAACAATTGTCCCAACTCTGCAACTGCTCTGTATAAGTCAGGGCATCCCAATCCTCTAAGGATAACAGGTAAAACCCTTTGAAGTAGGACGTGGCAGTCATGAGTTTTCAACCCTTGTACCTTGTTTCCATCTGCACTGACTCTCCTTTCCAGGTTGGAAGCAAATCCATGTAGGAATCTCACACGTGACAGGACCTCGCAGAATTCTTTTCTTTTTACCTTGTCCAAGACGTACACAGCTGGTTCCATATCCCGTGGTTTACCTTCATCTTGCACCTGCAAATCCTTTCTGATACCCAGGTGTGTCAAATCAATCCTAGATTTTAAGGTATCTTTCGTCTTGCCTTCAATATTAAGAAGTGTGCCGATAATGCTGTCACATATATTTTTATCGATGTGCATCATATCAAGATTATGCCTCAGATCCAAATCTTTCCAATACTCCAAGTCCCACAAAGTGGACCTGCGGGTAAACAATAATCTCTCTTCTACCCTGCCACACTTCCTTTTCCCGCTACCATTACCAGGATGGTTTCCTGGTGTAATATTCTTGACCTTCTCTAATTCCACTTGCAACTCATCGGCGGAGAGCCTCTTTGGCGCATCACGGTTTTCATGCTTTGCATTGATCACATGTCTTCGGTATTTTCTAGGATGCGGCTTGTCCTTGGCAAGGAACCGTCGGCGTCCAATGTAACAGACCTTGCTAAGTATTGCGTATGACAGCGGATTCCTATCACAGCGAACACATGCATTGTAACCATGTGTCGTTCGCCCTGACATAGTGCCCAAAGCCAGATAATCATGGATGCACTTAATTATAACATCACACAGAAAGAAATCAGCTGGTGGGATGCTATATAGGTCTCGAGTGAGAACACCCTTCCATAGCTGTTGAGGTTCCTCCATAAGAGGCTCCATGAACAAATCAAAATCCTCTCCAGGACTTTTTGGACCTGGGATGAGCAAGGCCATCATGTAGTTTGATTCTTTGGTGCAGACATTTGGAGGCATGTTGTAAGGGATAACAAGCACTGGCCACATGCTATATGTGGCGCTCTGGTGGCCAAATGGGTTAAATCCATCTGAAGCTAAGCCAAGTCTAATGTTTCTCGGGTCAGCAGCAAACTCTTTGTGTCTATCATTGAAGCTTTTCCACTCACTACCATGAGATGGATGGCTCATTACATTCTGATCTCTGTACTCCTGGTTCCTAGAATGCCATAGTACATCCTCTCTTGTTTCTGCATCATGAAACAACCTCTGCAATCTTGGTGTAATTAGAAAATGTCTCAGAACATTATGAGGAATCCTCTTCACAGCATCGCCATCTTTCCATCTTGATGATTTGCATTTTGGGCATTCACTTAAGTTGGCATAATCCTTCCAGAACAGGACACAATTATTCTTACAAACATGGATCATATCATATCCAATTCCAACTGCATGAAGGAAATTCTTCATTTTACTGTAGGTGTGTGGCAGCTCAGACGCATCTGGGAAAGATTCGCGGAAAGCTACCAACGTCGCATTGAATGATTTGTTGGTCATCTGCTCAGATGTCTTCACCTGAAGAAAGGTGACCATAGCTGAGAATACTGACAGCTTATTTCCTGGGGTGACAGCAACTTTGCATTGTTCCAACATGTAGGCCCACTGTTTTTCTTCTGCAGGTGAAAGTTCACGAAATGCACGAGCATTTCGTAGCATTGTTTCAATGTTGGTCAAACTCACTGGCTCCGCCACCACCACATCCTCCTCCTCTTCCACCTGAGCATCAGGCAGATCAAGATGGTGATCTGCTGCTTCCACATAGTCAATAACATTGACGTTCACAGCTTCACCATGATGAACCCACCTAGTATATGTGACTGACATCCCATACAAGTGTAGATGATTTTGCACAGTTGACTGGGGTCTTGTAACTAAATTCATACAACTGCTACACGGGCAGAGCACATCTGATTTCGGACCACCGTACTCAGCTCTGATAAAGTTCATGAAGTTTTCAACCCCCTCGACATATGCAGCGGAGAATCTTCGAGCAGAAGTTATGCAAGTCCTGTCCATCTGTTAGATATACAAATTAGTTCTTCTACTAGATATTACAGGAAAAATATATGTGCTTTTTTATGAAGTCCAGAAAAAATACCTAGGTCGATGTCTAATGCTATGGCAAGATATTTGGACGAGCAGATCTAAGTAACGAAATATATGTAAAGCTAATTCAGCAAACAGATTTGAGTGCCAAATTATGGCAGGCTGTTTCAGCAGTCAATGAGGCCGAGCACACAGCCATCAAACTATCGAAGGCCATCGCAGCAACAAAGATCGAGTATAAAACGGTGTAGAGCTATTTCAGCTAACAGATTGGCTACTAGACCATGGCAATCTACGTCACAATAAATATATGGCAGGATATTTTAGCAACTAATCGGCCTTGTCTCCACACGAACATCGCCAGTGGTGGCGGCGCTGACCGTCGTGTGCCTCCACAAGAACGTAGCCAGAGATGGCGGCACGGCTAGAGGATGGAAGTCTACGAGAGTGTACTGTGCACTACTAGGAAAAGGGCTATAGATGATATGGACACTAATGGCGCACCAGACATGTGGTGCGCCACTGCTATATAGCAATGGCACACCAGATATGGGTGCGCCATTAGTAGCCATATTACTAATGGCTCACTTAGTGTGTGGTGCGCCATTAGTAGTTTTGTCCTGGCCCCACACCCCTCCCCAGACTTACCAATGGCGCACCAGGGGGAAAGTGCGCCATTACTAGTTTTAACTAGTAATGGCGCACCAGTAAGAGATGCGCCATTGCTATCTATACGTATGGCGCACCCCCTACCGGTGCGCCATTGCTATCACCCCTTATCCCCTCCCTCTAGTCACGTTCTCTCCCCTCCCCTTCCTCCTGACATAGCCACCCGCCTCTCCTCCGGCTCTGACCCAACGCCGCCGCCGATCTCCTCTTCCGCATCACCTCTCCGCGGCCTCCTCTCCCCATCCACGCCGCGCCGGCGACCTCCCTATCCTCTCCTCTGTCTGCCTGGTCGGGCCGAGACCCTAGCCCGATGCCATGGCGACCATGGCAGCAGGAGGAGCCCGGTCATGGCGGCCTCCTCTCCCTGCAGCGCTGCCGCACCTCACCTTCTCTTCTCTTCTCTCCTCTTCTGTCCCAGTAGAGGAGAGGAGGGGAGGGAAGGGAAGGCCTTCTCCGGCGAGCTTCCAGGGAGGTGAGGAGCGCCCAGATCCAGATCCACGGCGCATCGTCCCGTCGTCGACCTGAGCCGCGACCATCCATCCAGGGCCGACAGAAGCCAGGACGGAGATGCCAGAAACCCTAGCCTAGCCTAGCCATGGAGGTACGATGCCTCAACCTCCGGGCGACAGACGACGGCTGCAGGCCATCTCCGGTGACGGATCTCCGACCCCGACCATGGTGCGTGTGGCTGCAGGCCATCTTCTTCATCTCCCCTCCCGTCCCCTCATTGGTTCGTTTTATGTGCAGGGCAGGCTGCTCCGGACAAGCTGCTGCTGCTGCTGCTGCAGGTGCACAATGCATGGCTGCTCCCTCCTCCTCTGCCTACTGCAGGTGGACATGGTGAGCACATCTTATCTAGCTTGCCAATTTGATTGATTGCAATTCTTCTTTCTGGTGGTGTTGATTGACATTGTGCAGTTCAGTTCAGTTTCAATCTGAATGCACCTCTCGGTCTCTTCCTCCTCTCTTGTGCTTTTGCATCTCCATGCCCAGATTCGGGCTTAATTAATTCCATTGCCTTCTGTTTATGGACGGATTGTTAGGTTAGATTGCTCACTATATCCATCTCATCATGTCTCCTGAATGAATAAATGAATGAATGAATGAGCACTTTAATTGATGCTTGCTGGTTGGATGGATGGATGGATGGATGTCGTACATGCCACCCTTTTGGGTTAATTTGTCCGTCAAATTGATCCATTGGCCCGCTAGGTTCAATTTATCTGATGCCACAAGTGGCATCATTTTTATTCTGTATGGACTGCAATTATAATGTACGTACATGTTCACTGAACATTCAGTCTTTACTTGTGTGTAAGACCGGACTTTCTTCCGTTGTCAACGCAACTCGACGCATGACCAGTGCCTTGGTCGCGTGCTCCGGTGTGGTGCAGCCGAGCTGGGCCAACGACCATGCCATGTACGAGGGCAAACTACCCTCCTACAAGATGGCTCCTAGCTCGGGTAAGCAGCAGCACCCCCATGGTCGTTTTAGTTTTCAGAGAGCCCTTTTTTGTGTGTCAGCTGATGATGCCCTCATTCTCTTGTCCATTGAGGATCCTCAACAGGCAAGAACAAGTTCCACCGCCGGTCTGAAACTCGTCCCAACTGGGCAAGGGATTCTCTCACTACCTTCTAATTAAGTGAGTAGTCAACATCTTCAGGGCCCTTTACTCTGCTTTCTTTCTACTTCAAGCAAGGAGATGATTTATATGCATCTAAACAAGTAGTTGTCGCTGCACTGCTATAACAATCAATGTACATGCATAGCTCTAAGCTCTAGCCTAGTGCGCTACACTGCCTCTGTCTGGCCTGATGAGGTCTTGGTCTAGTATGATGCGTGTGTGGACAATGTTGGTCACTTACTAGCTATGGTTCTTTTACTGCTGGACAGTGTTATTTCAATTTGTACCCCATCTAAGCCGCTCACTGTTTTCGTTACCTAATTGCTACTGGATGCAGAAAAATGTGTAAGCTTTATATGCCAAAAGGTTATGCATTTACTCATGAAGCATGTCTTGCAAATGGAAGATTTTGGTGTCCATGATTAGTGACGATCCTCAAGTAGGATGAATCTTTAGTTTTGATTTGTCTCAAATTTACTTTTGTTAAGTTGTGATGATATAGTGCTTAATCTGAGCATGTTCCACATAATGCAATGGACTGTTCCAAGGGCTGGGCGTTGCTGCAAGGCCCATCTTTATCTTTGCTCTTGCGCATGATGGATGGTCAAGGACTAGTTAAGTAGGTCATTTTGCGACCAAATGAATGGTCTTCCAGTTTGGTATCTCTAAATGATGATTACATATTAGCACGTTCTTCAGTTTGGGATATACATTTATGTGTAATAGTGAATTATGTCTTGGAAGGCATGTTACTTATTTCCTGTTGATTCATTGGACATCGCTTGACAATCTCTAAGAAGGTTGTCCATTTACTGATCAATCATTTCTTGCACGATTTTGTTGTCGATGATTTGTGTTGAACCTCATATGTCCTCTGCAATTCATTTCCATTATAATCTTACTCATACAATATTCACACCATGTAATTCTGGAAAAGACAGTATTGACATGTTATAAAAAATGACAATATTGACATGTTATAAATAGTTTGTTTGTATTTCTGTTTATTTTGTTACATTTTGCAGGGATAAAGTGAAGAAAAAGAAGAAAAGATTACTAGAAGATTAGTTTTAGGATTTTCTTTTATTTCCTTGCAATTTTCCTTTTATTGGATACTTGTAAAGACATTGTAATATTCTTACTGATTCTATTTCATTTTTTGTTTTTAAATTATTTTCCTTATAGGTTGTTTTCTGTAAAATTGGATTTTTTTGGTTTTCCAAATACATTACTAGTGGCGCATTTAAGCCCTTATTAGTGGGGCACCTTCCTTTATTACTAGTGGCGCACCTATAAGGTTATTAGTGGCGCACCTAGAGGGAATATCAGTGGAGCACCGAATGGTATACTAATGGCGCACTGCTAGGTGCGCCATTAGTATACCAGATACTAATGGCGCACCAGTGGTGCGCCATTAGTAAAAATTACTAATGGCGTGCTAGTAATGGCGCACCACTGATGCGCCATTAATGGCCATATTAGGTGCGCCATTAGTAGGGGTTTTTCTAGTAGTGGTGGGAGCGAGAGGATCGCCGAACCGCGGCGCCGACGTATCAGCGCGGCAGGGAGGGCGGCGTTGGCGGAGCGAATGGAGTGGAGGGGGACAGGGGGGAGGGGGTTTGGGGAATATTATTGGCTAGTTGGCCGAAGGGCGGTTGAATCGGATTTGGGGGGAATTTTTGGGTGTGGGGGGGGGGGGGGGGGAGGATTTTCGCGCGGTGGGCGGGGGAGTTTGGCGCATGGTCGGTTTCTCCAAGTGCAGTCCCACGTGTCAGTGAAGAGGCAAGCCGAAGCATGTTCCGTTTGCGTGAGCCGTGTGCAGGACCGAACGTGTGTGGGGTGCAATGCGACCGCGGCAGGAGTGCTGTGAGTGTACCGCATTTTTTCCTTTTAAACTAGGTGCTTCGCCCCCTCAAAAAAATCTGTTGCTTCGCGCGATCCATCGATACTACTACTAGTAATCCGGTAATCCCGACTAAAACGGGACGGCCGGGTCTTTTCCCGCGCGATATGCTGGGAGGTTGGCTTAGTTGGGTTTTTTAGGACGAGTAATGCTACACCTACATAATTCCAGTTACGTAATTAACGTAATGTGAAACGTGTGAGTTGTTGATTGTAGATTGGGGGGAGGGAGGGGCCCACCACCATGAAAATTTGGGGAGGAGAGAGAGGCAATTTACATTAACCCTTTCATAGGTTCCCGTAGATGTAGAAAGATGTGTATGATCCTACAATATAGGCCGTCCGATCTATATCTAACGGATAGGAAGGAAACTATGACAATTTACCCGCAATCCTCTCCACATTTGCAGATAAGGCTTTCCCTCGTTCATCCTTTTCTCCCACAAGATATTGATCTTCCGTGCAATGCACGGGCACCTTGCTAGTACTCCTACAATATGTATATTATTGTGAAAGTTCATATACACCGGCCGATATTAATGCAAACACGACAGATTTTCATTACATTTTGAACTTTTATAGGACAAAAAAAATAAAAGAAACCTGACCCTAAACCTATTCTATGGCGGCGACCGACGTCCTCCATCTGTGATCTCCATGTACGGGGGCGGGGTTCAAGACCCATGAAGTGAAGGTGCGGTCTCCGGTGAGGAAAAGTAGAACACGGGAGACGGACCGGCCAGTTGGCACACCATGCTCCACCGCCTCCCATGCCCTACTCATCCTCGGAGGAGTCCCCGACCTCGGCGGTGCTGGACGTTGGACGGCGGCAAGTAGGACGCGTGGCTGACGGTGCTCCCGTCGTCGGCTGCCAGCGTGGCCATCGCTTGTGCGACGACTTGAGCAAGGGCGGCGACCTCAAGCTCCATCTTGAAGACAAGCTCTCCCATAGAGCGTTCGCGCTTGCGGTCATGGCGGATGTGGTTCCAGGTAGGAGGACGATGCGCTATGGTGTGGAGGTTAGCTAGGCGTTGCCGCTTTAAGTAGCGCATTTCGGTGAGGCCAAGCATCCGGGTGCGTCATTAAGTCGCCGGAGTTGGTTCCGCGGGCACCGAGCCTCTTAATGACGACATACGAACGGACGACATGAACGCGGGCAGCTGGCGCCGGCTGGGAACGCACCGCGCGACGGTGTGAGGGACGAGGGTTTTGGTGTGTCAGGGTAGTCAGCTGCGGTCGTGGCAACGTTGGAGATGCCCTTTGCTCATATGCGATGCCCACATGTCATTGAAAAAGCAAGACGACCCAGCATGGTCTCAGGTCCAGAGGATGCAGTTAGCCGTGCTACACCACTCCGCGGACGCGTCGCGATGCCCCGTGGATCCACGACGAGCCACGTGTTGGGGTGTGTTTGGATTGTGGTCAAAGTGCACCTTGCCAAAATTTTGGTCATGACCAAAATATTGGTCTTTGTTTGGATGGTTGCCATTTTTTTGGCATGCCAATGAACTCTAGCCAACTCTAGTTCATTTTTCTTGCCAATGTCGGCCAAATCATGGGCAACCAATACCTCAACCAAAATTTTGGTCATGACCCAAAGATTGGTCTTTGTTTGGATGGTTGCCATTTCTTTGGCATGCCAATGAACTCTAGCCGATTGAAGTTCATTTTTCTTGTCAATGTCGGCCAAATCATGGGCAACCAATACCTCAACCAAAATTTTGGCTACCCAATGCTTTGATGGGGCAACCTTGGGCACAAACCAAACATACCGTTGGTCCTGCCACAGCACTAACGCCACCCTCGGCAAACTGAAACCGACTGTGGCTAGCGACGATATGAGCGTGTTGCTCACCGCGGTCGCCATGTCCAGAGGCAGTGCTGGAGCTGCGCCCTGTTGTTGGCCCCAACGACCCACACGAACGGTTGTCGGTGGCGAGGAGGTCGTGGGCCAGCTCCTCCATTGGACTAGTCTGCGCTACGTCATCCCGACGGGTGTGCCCCACATGTCTGTTTCCCTATTTTCCCGGCCATATTCGAGCGTCAGTGCTCCGCGTTGCGCATTAGGCCTTTCACTATGTAGGCCAAGCGAGACAACTTATTGTTTATTTGAGACATTCAAGTATAATCATGTGGCGTTTGCTTATTTCTAATTCCTCTCCAACCCTCTTCTCCATCAATCATGTCGCCCTCCAGTCGAGTCCATCCTCTCGCATGCCTCATTTGAACATTCCGATGAGTATCATTCGCATGTACCCACCCTAGTCCTCTTTCAATAGATCTCCGGACCTCGAGATGAAATCGAGAGGGAATGAGTGGGGGCACTTGATACCTAAGGCGGATTCAAAATTTTGAACCGGTGATCATAGCATCCGCAAATCATATATAAAGGGTATTCAATGTTCGTTTCGTTTTTGAACGTACAATATACTCCCTCCTATCCTTTCTAGTTTACATATAAGTTTTGTGTGTAGTCAAAGTATATCTACTTTGATCAAAAAGGTATCAACATTCAACAACGCCCAATCAATATTGTTAGATTCGTACGTACTCCTAGATTTGTACTCGAGATGGTTTCCAATTTGACTATTGACAAGATTAATAGTACATGAGATGTATAATGTGAAAATTATATCATTGGAAACTCCTTTCACATACGAATTTGACCGTATGCTTTGTGTAAGTTGCATGTCATATATTATTACTCTAACATTTTGTCAAAGTTAGCCTCAAAAAACGCATTAGACCGTGTATGCTTTGTGTAAGTTGCATGTCATATATTATTACTCTAACATTTGTGTAAGTTGCATGTCATATATTATTACTCTTAACATTTGGTCAAAGTAGTATAGTGGAAGTGGATCCTCTGACGTAGGTATCCCTGCCTTACCCTCCCTTTCGGCCACTTACTGGCGGACCCGATGCTTGCTAGGCCCTGCATGTCAGTTACTCAATGGGTTCGGCCACGTCAGGGGATCCTCATCCATAGTATACTCCCCATGTTTTTATTTACTCCGCCTAAAATGGAGGGAGTGGTGGTATAATAAATGACGCGGGCGGGGGAGGGGGAGGGACGTCGGTTTTCTCTCAACTGCGGTCCCACAAGCGAGCGAAAATGCAAGATGAAGCGTGTTCCATTCGGTGAGCGATGTGGAGGGTCCAACGCGCTAGGCTGCAACGCGAACACAACAAGAGTGATGTACAATCAAAACCGATTGACCGGTCGTCACCGGAACCACTATTCACACCAGAACCTTCGCTGCTCGGCCTATGCCAGCCACTGCCCCACCTTTCGATCCCCTAGTTCGCCGGAAAGCCATGGTGCGCCGCAAGATCACTTACTACAAGATGCTGACGCCGGAGCGCCGCGCAGAAATCGCGGTGGCGGTCGACGCCACAGACCTCCGTTCCCAAGCTCGCTTTGCGGCGGGCCAATCCCCTAGTTCTGTGGAGCCAAGCTATGAGGAGGAGGAAGCCGATCCAATGATCATGGTGGAGGTCATGGTGCAGAAGGCCCTTGATGGGTATGAGACGATGGACGTCGACTTCGTGCCGGCATCCGAGTCCCCCATGGTGCAGGCGGACCAGCGGTTCAACATGGCGATAGTAAAGGAGGACCGGGAGGCTGAGGCTCAACTCGACGCGGAGCTCGCGCATGCCGCTGCCATCGAGGCTCTCCTGCAGGCGGAACCGGATGTCGTGGATGTGAACCGGGCGGCGGAGGCTCAACTTGAGGCGGAGCGTGCGGATGCCGCTGCCATCGAGGCCCTCCTGCAGGCGGAACCAGACGTCCTGGACTTGAACCGGGCGGCAGAGGCTCGACACGACACAAAGCGCGCGGATGCCGCACTCATCGACGCCCTCCTGCGGGCGGAACCGGACGTCCTGGACTTGAACCGGGCGGCGGAGGCTCGACTTGACGCGGACCGCGCGGATGCCGCTGCCATCGAGGCCCTCCTGCAGGCGGAACCGGACGTCCTCGACTTGAACCGGCTGTGCTCTCGTCCATGCAGAGCGCCCGCACGCCCCACTTGAACGAGTAGCAGGAGGCCGAGGACAACCACGGTGTGGAGACACATGTCGGCAGTGACGGCTGGTTCGCGCCGACAGCCAAGGATGACGAGGTCGTCTCTTTCCGCGAGCAGTGATAGTTTTTCTTTATGTTGTTGTTTTTATGGATCTTTTGCTGTGTAAAAACATATATTTGTTATGCAAGTCGCCTAACTTGGGTCACTCTACCATTTCAGGCGGTTGGATGAATATCCTACGTCTCCTAACCCTTCTTTCCTTCTTCCTCACCTCTTCTTCTTCCCCAACAGACCACCACACGGGCCATATGGATACTCCCCAACATGCGGTTGGATAAACATACTCTATGAATGAAAATTATGTGTCAGCGGTAGGATGGCTGAGTTTGGTGTGTTCACATGCGACAACACGTGTCAGTGAGGGTGCGTTCCCTTGGTTGGGTTTGCGGCATGCAGGAGCGATCGTGTGAGGGTGCGGTGCGACCGCGATAGCGGTGCGCAAGTGTACCTCCTTCTCATTTTGAAAACTTTAGGCAAGCTTGGCAAAAATGTGTGGCGAAGTTTGGCAATGCAAGGCCTAGACCCAAACAGGATAAGTACGTACGTACTAGGAGTACTAGTGTTAAAAAAGAAAGGCTGGGTTTTCCTTCGCGGGATTTAGTCGATACAAATCCTCGTTTCACGTGTCAATTAATGCGTATTTTTTTCTCAAAAGACCAAAGAGCTAACCATCTCACTCCTCATCGCTTGATTAATGCAGCGCCATGCGAACCAACCTTCTCACTTTCGCATGCATGCAGGGGATATTAATGTCCTTGGTTTCTAACCCCATCAAATTTTCCTCGATTAGTGTTAGTGGCCCTTTGCAAATTGTAATTTTGATATACTGGCCTTGTGTACAAAAAAAATGGAGGTAGTAACTATATTTGACTTCCTTCCCCATTGTGGTGACGTCGACGATTTTTTTGGGTGGTTTGGCGAAGTGCATTCGACGGAGAACACCATTGAGGGAGACCACGGTAAGTCATTCGCAAGGGCCGCCTGCAAGCCGAGACAACCACCTTATTTGCATCCAGGAAGTCCTTTACTAGTACTACTATAACTAATGCGGTGAGATGGCTTCTCGAAGAAGTCGATGGAGAAGCGGAGTCAGCGAAGAGTGAAATTATGGTTGCTTCGTCCGTGCTTTTGTGATTTGACGGCTCACTGCTTTGTGATTTGTGATAGAAGGGACAGGGGAGTAGACTCTGTGCTCTATACTGTACTACATGCGTCAAGCATGGGAGAAAGAGGAGAGACGTTGCATTTTTGTATTCCTTCAATCAATCAATCAGGGAGCTTCGGTTCCATCTTTTTGGTTTTGGCAACACCGTCCACAATGGTTCCCACGATGCCAAAAGCTATTTTCACATTTGGATACACATTGTGGATGCCCTTAACCGTACCACTTGGTTTTGCTCCTGTGTGCTATCTATACAAATCTCAATTATATTGATCTAAAAAATTATAGAATCGAGATTAGTAAAAAGGAGGTTATTTTGCCGCGCGGATGGCAGCGGAGGTTTCTTATTTGAGCAATGCTACATCCACGTAATGGTTTACATAAAGTTACGAACTAATGTGATGTGGGACTATTTGATTGGATTAAAGGAGAGGATTAGGCCCACCCCACGTGAAAATCAGGGGGGCACATATAGATTAGATGGAAAGTATACGTAGCATCTATGTAGCCCTTTGTAAGTCTAGGATTAGGCTTCTTATTTTCGGAGGACGTTGTCCTGGCGGTTTGCTAACATGCGGTCCCACGTGTCAGTGCTTTACCAAGCCGATCCGCGTCCCACATGAGGCAGAACAACGGCAGAAGCAACACGTGGTTAAGTTGAAGAAGATGAGGGAGAAGCGGATTCAACAATGAGTGAAATGATGGTTGCTTCGTCCCTCCAACTTAACTGCGGGAAAGGTGCAGCTTTGTGATTTGACGCCTCATTGCTCATTACTACGCCGGCGCCATGACTGGGGTGCTTCACCCCGGCTGCTCTGCACTGTATTCCGGTATGGCACGTGGACCCGGTAGCTTGATGTCCCACATGTCGGTGAAAGGGACTAGAAGATTTATGAAAGCGAGTGCTCCACTCTTACGACGGAGGAGTAGACGACACGACGGCCCAGTGAACTGTCACTTGTACTGTATAGTACTATAGTTTTGCTATTTCGCACGATCCATCGATACAAACCCGATTAAACAGGAAAGGGCGGGATTTTTCCTGCGCGGTAGATGATACTGGCCATACATTTCAAAGGCAATTTTAATGTATGCAAACTGAATAATTATAAGTAACAATATGATATCTAGTAAAACTAAAAACACATATGATTTATTGTGTTAGAGTGTAGTAGTAGTGCTGTATTGCATAGTTGTTAGATGTAACATGCGAGAACGTGTAGAGATGTAGTTTTGGAGGGCCTACAGAGAGAAAAGCGTAATACGGTCACCGAACTTCAGAATAAGCTGATTACGGTCACTATATACGTTTTGCGGTGATTATACAGTCACTTGCTCACAGCTCAGCATCGGATTGCACTCTGTTGACCGGCCAAATAGTCTGCATGGCGCCATGTTGACTAGTTAAATTGACCACGTTCATTGTGGGTCCCACCTGTCAGTTCGCATAGGCAAAAGGTCAGATAAACACAAATTTACGCAGGCGCGACAAGGCTCCAACCCGTGCGCGGGAATCACCTGGTTGTGTATGTGTCTGTCAGGGCCTGATGTGTGCGCATGCACGTGTAGGTTGAGCACTTGAGCGTGAGAGTGTGTGTTGGTCGTGTGGTGTACTGGTGTGTGCATGCATGCGTGCGTGTGTGCGTGTGAGTGTTGCGTGTGTGCGTGGCTGCGTGTGTACGTGTGAGTGTTGCGTGCGTGCGTGGGTGCATGTGTTTGTGTGAGTGTTGCTATGGATGCAGTTCGTGTGCATGCGTGCGTGTGTGTATAATCACCACACCAGCTCTTGTGTGTTAAAACAGACGGCTCAGCATACCAATACAAGGCCACCTTGTCCGCTGTGCCCGCGGTCATGACTTCGAACCACCGTCCAAATATTTTTTGTCGTTTGTTTTCATTCTTACTAGCAAGATGCCCGTGCGTTGCATGTAACATCAAGATGCATTTGTATGACTTGTTTATCTTTTGAGAGAAAAGGATGAATGAGGGAAGGCCTTATTTGCAAATGTGGAGAGGTGTGTGGGTACCTTTTTGCAAAATTGCCATAGTTTCTTTCCTATCCGTCAGATATAAATCGGACGGCCTATATTGCAGGATGGCAGGCACACCATCATCACCAACTCTGTTTTTTATAAGAGTGTATTTTATGTATTTTATAAGAGTGTAGATGTAGAGTAGATACAAGTCGACAGGTGGGCACGATGGTAGTGAGATAATGTGATGCAACACTAGAGGTGCCACGTGGAGCGTTTAACTGGTCAACTAGTCATGTCATGAGCAAATACAGAGTTGTACGGTGAGCCCGTGACTGCATAATAACCACTAAACGTAAATGGTGACCGTAATGAGTGGATTCTGAAGTCCAATGTACGTATCGTGCTTTCGCTTCAAATACAATGATCGTCATTGCATATATCGCGAGAGAAAGATGAAACATGCGTGAATTTTCTGGGGGCTTACTTTTAGAGGACCTGGAGATAGTTTTGTGTGCATACGTGAAAGGGGCGTACAGGGGGGTATGCGATGGAGAGAGAGATGCTCTTCGTTTCTCTTTATTATGACTAACTTTGTATATAGTATAAAAATATACAAATTCACAGTGCGGAATAAATATCATTGTGGGCACCATGCAATGCAAATTAGCGTTCGTACTCCTCCATATAACTTTGTAATGTTGTATATATGTAGAAACTCTAAAATAATTTTTTGGCCACACTTTATTCAAAAGGAATGTTGTATGCGAAATAAACGTGAAGAGAGGGCTTTTTAGATCAATGGGGTACGTGATGTAACATGTGTGAATGTGTAGTTGATGCATTTGGCGGGGCCTAGAGAGGTATGTGTGTGTATTACGTATTCGAGAGAGGCATGGATAGAGGGGCCGACGGGGGGCGTGGGAGAGATAGCACGAGAAATGAGAGTGGTCTAGAGAGAGAGAGACGAATATGACGTCACGACAAGAGATTCCATTCCCTTGAGTGTGTATATGCAAGGGGGAGGGAATAGAGGCACCAGGAGAAATTTTCTGTGTGTGTGGTGTTTGTGTTGGTATGTGTGGGTGTGAGAAGATAATGAGACGTGGGGGCAGAGGGTGTGTCACCGCGTGAGGTCCGGTGGGTCGAGGTGAGGCCCTTCGTTCTGTTCCGTCCTGCGCCACATTGGTCGGCCCGTGACGCATTTAGGAAGACCCATGGATGACTAGTCGTACAAGACAAAGATAGCAGAATTGTGAAGGACTCTGTGTCCACTGACAAAGCCGGCTAGGATTTGTAACCCTAGGTTCTCGGACTAAGGTAACCCCTTTATCTCTGATATTACTATTCATCCAACCTAACTTTAAGGGGCATCCTACAGAATGCTCTGCTAGAATCATACTCGTCGATTAGGAAGAGAGGTGTGAGACAATGCGTGAGAGACAGGCGTAAAGATAATGTGCGTACATGAGACACGTAGGCAGGTCCATGTATATAGAAAGGGTCGATGAGGATTGTGCGTGTGTATGTTTGCGAGAGGAAGAGTGCTTGTGATAAAGGTTAGTGAAAACAGTTGTAAATGGTTACGAGAGGGAGGGAGGGTTATATCTAGAGCATGTGTGCGAGAAAGACACCTCGGGAGAGAGTGTGTGAGCATGTGTGAGAGACCACCGATGGAGAGTGAAACTACACGTAAAAGACTGCTCTACACATTGATTAAAGATATAAATTGTATCCAAATATTAGGATGGGATCATGATATTTGCAATTCGCGTAAGGAGCGGTCATTGATCCATCAGACATCTAGATTCTATCGAATTTGAGCATGTCTATGTTATTATTCGACACAATTGATCCACATAGTTAGTATTTTGAACTCCAGACAATGCATCGCTTTAGCAATCGAATATAAACGTGAGTATAGTTCATGTTGTGTGTGTAAAGCACATTATACATACGAAAGTTACACAATGGACATTATAAATAGCTACTACCTATGAACTAGCATACATTTGAATTCAACTTAAGGTGGTTTAAAAAAATCGAATTCAACATGAAGTCCATTCAATTATTTGAATTTGATATCATGGCATTTGTAAACCATACCTAAATTATGGGGGCACCAATCTTTGCTCTGATTTTGTACATAATAGCATATGTAGTCGTGTACAAAATAGATTCAAATTTAGCTCCTCCATTCCAAAATAATCGTAGTTATAGGATTTTCAAGTGTCAAAATTTCAAAAAGAAGCGGATAATTTAATGAGGTTTTCAAACATACAAGGTCAAATATAACGTTGTATATTTAGGTCAATCCTCATAGTTCAAGAGTACTCTAAACGTGAATGCTTGTGTTTCAAAATTTCGAACGAAGCGCCAAAAGAGCCTCTACTCGCCCGAAACCGCGTGAGACCAATGTTTGGTAGTACAAGGAAATTACTTTTCTAATAACTCCGACCCGTGAAACCTACCGGCCCGACGTCCAAAGGTCTAAACCGGGGTAGGTTTGTAGCTTCATCTAGACGCCACGCAACCGCATCCGAAAAACATTCATACACAATGGCCGCCTAAGCACACATGCGCGCGGCCGAAATCGCTCCCGCCCACTATTTGGGATACCTGGGATTACCAACCTACCCCCGACCCGCAGTAGGTCCGAAATTTAAGAGGGGGGCAAAGTTTGTACTTTCCCCAAATTTCAAACAAGCGCGTCCCATTTCTGTTCAAAAAAGCCAAAAACAAGCGCGTCCCAGACCGAAACATGGTTCCCCCACCGGTCCGATTCCCCATTCATACTCCGTGGGCGCCAAAACTACCTGTCCACCAGCCACGAAACCTCGGCGTCCTCCGTGCGCCACCCCATCCCACCCATCAACCACCGCCCTCCTCCATCACGCCGGAGCCGATACCCTGACGTCATCGTCCACCGCAACCTCAACCGCAACGCCCTCCATGGCTAGTAGTTGAAGCCGAGGCCGAGCCGTCCGTACCCGAGCCAGTTCAACCACACCGTCCTACGCCTCACCGCTGCCGCTCCAACTTCGCCACCATCCACCGCACCGGAGCTGTTCCTGCTACGCCGTCCTTAGCCGCCTCGGATCTGCTTCCCCTCCGCTGACATACGGCCACGGCAACACAGTCAATGATTTGGCCATGGGTTCGTCCAAGCCTGCACCCTCCAGAACATCGGTTTCCCCGGTAAAAAGAAGAAAATCGGTGCGACTTGTGGAGGTGACCACACCGACAACCAAAAAAGGTACTCCTCTTCCCTTATTCGTGCAAATCTTGCGTCTCTGCTTGCACGGTATTCATCCCACAGAAGACAGTAGTTGACCGCTTCTTCTTGATACTAGATGTTCCTAGTAACTCGCGATGCACAAGATTTCTCCTCATATACTATTTCACCTTAGCTAGAGGTCCGTCGCCCCCTTGAATTTCAATTTCTCGCCACTTGATTCCCAATTAACGGAAGCATTCCCCGGCGTAATAGGCGCTAGTACGCTTATTACGCCGGGGAAGCAGCGCCTTGGTGTTTATCTTAGGGGCGTGTGCGGCCTAGAGCTACTGGCGCCCGATCTGGAGGTCGGCCGGGATTAAAGGGATGGCCTGGGGGCGCTGCCAAGCACGGCGGTGGTGTGAGGTCGATGGGAGGGCGGGGCGGCGGAGGCAGGGGTCTGTGCTGGTGGTCGCTGGCGGTTCGAGAAAGATCGTCAACAATGACTGGCCGGAGGTGGACGAAGGCCATCTACCCGTTCCTTATAGATCGTACGGTTCATTAAAAAAATCGACTGACCTATTTATTTTTAGACGACTGTTATCTTAGATATAACCACATGTGGTGGTGTGCTGGAGGAGTACCTGCATTTCCTATCCTCATATATTACAAAATCATACAGAGTAGAATCTAATTTTGTTTGCCATGCAATGTTGTAGAGATATCATATGTCTCCTGTCATTTATTTTTCAGCCACCTGCTATCTGCTACTTTTACAGTGCACTAGTTCTGCACACACTTCACCCTTACTCTCACTGTTGTGTTTTTATGCAAGGGTATTTCAGACTCTGCTGCCATGAGAGTAGACAAAAAGAAAAGAGAGAAGTCGCTCCAGTTTGGTGTGCGGCTAGGCAAAACACGTTTCAACGCTTTAAAGGGTGTAGTGTCAGCAGATGGAGACGGGGAACGTAGCTCTAGAGTTGATGACCTCGCTCGCAATGAACCACCATCCCAGGTGCTTGCTTTAACTTCGCGGTGTCATATGTGGTTGCATGTTCCATATGGTGTCTAGCTTGTATTCGAAAGGCCGAAGTCGGTAAGATAAGGAAAGATATGTTTTTTACATGAACCACCATCCCGTGAGCACCAGAAGACAAATAGCTAGTCAGAGCACTGGCCGAGCCAGTGAAAAGCCCAGCAAAGATAGGCATCACCTGGAAGCCAACTAAAAAGCTGCGATGGTGGTGAAGCAGCCCGCCTCCCACCAGGCTCTCAGGTCCTAGATGATCATGCTCACCACTCCAGCCAGATGTCTAGCTTGTATTGCTTCCAATTTGGTTAAATTGCATCTGCTTAGCTTACACATTATACCTTTGAATATGACATGCCTTTCTGTTTTTGGTACATACTAGTACATCTGTGTATTAACCATGTTCTTACATCAAACTAATGTTCTTGTGTATCCCTCATCAATCACTTATGACGAGGCAGGCAGGCAAGGGGACTACTCCTCATTTAAAGAATGCAGCGTCAGCCTCCCGACATGATTCTCAAGAAACAGAAATGCTAGATGAAGATAGTGAACGTAGCTCTGTAGTTGATTACAGCATTTCCCCTACACTAGCATCGCAGGTGCTTGCTCTAACTTGGCAGCGTGATATGTGGTTGCATGTTGCATATGGTGTCTAGATTGTAATTCTTCCAATCTGGTTAAACTGCATGTGCTAGTCTGCTTAGCTTATACATTATACCTGTTAATGTGACATGCCTTCCTGTATTTAGTACATAGTACATCTGTCTATTAAGCATGTCCTTACATAAAACTATTGTTTTTTTGTATCCCGCATCAATCAACATGACGAGACACCTTTAGTATATGCAGTGCGATATTAGTTGCATCTTTCATATGATTTATAGCATGCGCTGCTTCTAATTTGTTGAAATTCCATTTATGATGGGACGCTTTTAACTTGGCAGAGTCATATTGGTTGCATCTTTCATGTGGTGTCTAGCTTGCATTGCTTCTTATTTGCTGGAATGGTTTCTGCTTAGTTTACACAAACAGTTGTGAACATGCCATGCCGTCCTGTTTTTCGTACATATTCCATCCTGGTATCATGTGTTTGCCTTACATCAAAGTAGTGATTGTCAGTATCATGCATGAATGAGTTCTGAAGAGAGAATTTTATTGCTTTTTCTTGTCGGTTTTACTTGACAATTCAAAATCAATAAAGCGGAAGGAAGTTAGCAAGGCAGCGGATAAAGGTGCTCCTTCCGAACGGAGGGCCTCTACAGTTTCTACTCCTCCACACCCCCAAGATGATTTCCAAGACAACACATGCATAGACACTCAACAAAGCTGTGTTTATGATGAGCACGTCTCCCCTAGTGCAGCATCACCGGTGCTCCCTCTAACTTGGCACTGTTATATGTGGTTGCATGTTATGTGTGATGTCTAGCTTGTATTGCTTCTAATTTTGTTGAATTCCATCTGCTTACTTTACACATTATACTTGAATAAGACACGTGTTCCTGTTTCTAGAACATACAATATCTGTCTATCACACCATGTTCTTACATCAAATTACTACTGTTGTGTAACCTGCAACAATCACTTATCATAAGACACGTTTGACTTCGGAGTGTGATATAGGTTACATCTCACATTCTTTTCTAGCTTGTATTACTAATTTGTTGAAATGGCACTTATGACGAGACAGTTTTAACTTGGTAGAGTGATATTCGTTGCATCTTTCATATGGTGTCTAGCTTTCATTGCTTCTAATTTGTTGAAATGCCTTCTCCTTAGTTTACACATCATAAGCTGTGAATATGCAATGGCACTAATGACGAGAGACCTCTAACATGGTAGTGTGATGTTGTTTGCATCTTGCATATGATTTATTTCTTGTACTGCTTCACATTTGTTTAAACGCCATTTATGATGAGACACTGTTAACTTGGCAGAGCGATATTTGTAGCATCTTTCATATGGTGTCTACCTTCCATTGCATTGCTTCTAATTTGGTGAAATGTCTTCTTCTTAGTTTACACATCATAGTTCTGGTTATCTCTTCCGTCCTGTTTTTCATACATATTACATCCTCCTATCATGTGGTTGTCTAACATCAAAGTTCAGTTTGTCTGCATCACGCATCAATTTGTTCTGAAGAACTAAATTGTTATTCGTTTTTCTTGTCGGCTTGACTTAACATGGCACAGAGAAAGAGGAAGAAACACAGAATGGCAGGGAATGAGAAGCGGATGAATCATGCAGATTCTGCTGGTACTGATGGTGCAATAGAAGGTCAAAGTCCAGCAGAAAATTCTACAAACACGGCATCCCATGCTACACGAGTTGCAAAAAAAGACAAATAGAAATAAATAGCTCCCACCAAACAAGAAGAGACAACCCTAGTTCTTGCAACACCTACCACAGTACTACCAGCTGCACGACGTACTCGTGCGTCAACTGAGCTAGCAGCATGTTCCCAAGCTCCCTTGCCACCTGACACTACTTCCCAAGCCCTCTTGACACAAGACGAGTTGGCAATATCCGATGAACCTTGTGAGCTTCAACAGCAAGAAGGTAGTTGCTGGAGTAAAGTTATAGTTGCATGCTTCTTTATATGTAGTCTCATAGTTTGATGTACACTAACACTTCCTATGTTTGTTGTTGGACTGGCACCTAGGAGCAAGAGGAAACAAACATCAGGGATAATGCTCGATAGGTTAAATAATCTAGAGGAGGAAGAATGGAGATCCGTTTTGAGACAGGTTTAAAAAGGCCACGTGATGCTACAGAGTCAGCCAAGTTAGTATCAGAGGCAGCGGTTGCTGTTAGGTGTCATGTACGTATCCTCCCAACATGGATTCAGTACAAGAATGATAAAGACGAAACCCAGTTCAACATCTTCCTCAACCATTCATCTGTAAGTATGGTTATGTATGGAAACTAGTAATATCATCTTGCTCTGTCCAATACTTTCTAGGTTGCTGATAATGAGACTCCCATAATTTTCAACAGATGAGGTTCAAGTTGGATAGCCAAGATGATGCAACCAGACAAGCTTGCACCCATGTTTTCAAGTCTGCTCTGCGACAGTATTGGTATAACTTGAGGAAAACTCACTTTGAAGCCAAGGCTAACAGTGAACTTGCCCAAACATCTCCAGTGGAAAATATATCTGATGAAGACAGGAGAGGCCTCGTTAAACACTGGTCCGATCCGAAGTATCATGTACATTATATATATATGTCATCAGATCACATGTTGAAGTCCTATTTATGCATGCGCCACACAAATCTATCTTCTTGCAGGTGAACTGTTCAAAGAACAAGTCCAACCGTATGAAAGTGAAATTCCAACAGACGACAGGATCTCGTAGCTATATTGCACACTGCGAGGCTCTTGTAATTAGCTGTTGTTTCACTCTTTTTGCTGTACCATATTATCAGATCTATATTGACTTGTTCCAAATGCAGAAGAAAGCCCGCAAGGACCAAAAAGTACCTGAACCAAATGCTGTGGAAATCTTCAAGGATTGTCACACCAGCAAGAAGAAGGGCATGACTACACCAGTCAAAGCCGCTGTTGTAAGTCCTTAATCCTCATGCCTTTTAACTACTACTTACTCTGACTTGTGCCTTGAACTGCATGGTTTGCAGCCAATATTTATTACTCTTTTCAATTTTATACACAATTGTCTTAGCGTATCATTGCACCTTACAAGGTTTAAAAGAGAGGAGTGATGTTCCTTTGATCTTAACCCGTAATCTAGTTCCGTGCTGGACTTGCCCACACAACGTTACAATTGCCTGTTTGTCTGTTCTCAGTTGTTTTGTGATATGAATGACATCATACTATGCTTATCGTATTATAAACTTCGTCTCTTTATCCTTAGCCCTCAATACAATGTGAAGAAATAGACAATACATTAGCGATGGTACATGGTCATACGTTTGGAACCTGGTTTTATTATGTACTTTGCAATAAAATACAACTAATATTTTACATGGGTTCACCAGAATAAGTTCTGTATATAGACCAAAGCTATTTTGTTTGGTTTTTCTGCCTCCTTAATATCTTCTGTTCTGGTACTACTAATGTAAAACCTCAACTTTTCAGCGAGCTATGGAAAAAATGGTGGAACCGCCACCTTCTGAAGGTGGCGAGGCAACTATAACTGCACTGTCAGCTCTTGCTGCAGTGGGCCAGTACCTGTCCACTAACAGTGCCAAAAGCACGTTCCTTCGTAATACTGGGTTGGTTGTTAAGGCAATATTGTCCAAACTGCCTCATGATCAAGATATGCAAGCTCAAAGCAATGTTGTATCTGCGCTCCAGACACAAGTCCATTCCCTAACAGAGACCCTTTGTGAAACAAGGATAAACATTGCTCAATGTCGTCAAGATATGCATGGTTTTGAAACCAGACTATCAGACATTTGCTATGTTGTTCAAGAGCCTAGGGGAAATGAAGGCGAGGGTTATGGTGCTCCATCGGACAATACATCATGAAAACATAACAGTTAGGTCAAATGAACTGAGCTTCTGAACTTCTGGTGGTGCATTTATCTGCTAGACTGTTAAGTTTTATGCCAACCTTCCTTTTGTTATATAGTTGTAATTTTTTTTGGTGCAATACAAGATTTCTTCTTAACGTGTAGCCACCGCCTGAAGAAAACAGCAAGCCATTTTTGTATAATGTAGGGTGTTCCCTATATTTGCACTGGTGGTGATCTTTTATGCCGAGTGGATGTAATCTGTGAAATCACCTTAATAGCCTAGCATTAGTTTCGGCCTTATTTATTTCCTAGTCTTCTTTTTCCCTGGTTTGCTAGTGGCCGCAACTACCATGGGCCATATACGAGTCGTAGGATCCATGGGTCTCCTACGAGCCGTCGATAAATGGGCCTGTAATCAGTGGGCCTCGGGCCGTCGGATAAATGGGTCTACGTGGGCCATAATCGGGCGTAATTGGTATCAGCCCAGCACGATAACATGCCGTTAACAGGCCGTAGGACAGGAAAGGCTTAATTCTGTCATAGGCATAATGGGTCATTAATGGGCCAGAATATAGGACGGGCTGGTAACGGCGCAACGGGTTAATCGGCCAGAAACGGGCCGACTCTTGCCATGGGCCGAATTTGGCCCTTTAGGGTAACATGCCAGTAACAGGCCGACTCTTGCCATGGGCCGAATTTGGCCCATTAGTGGAACAGGCCAGTAATGGGACGACTCTTGCCATGGGCCGAATTTGGCCCATTAGGGGAACAGGCTAGTAACGGGCCGAAAGTAATCAAGGGCCGAAAAGGAGCCCAAGACTGTATGGGCCGTCAATAGGCCGAAAGCTAACACGGGATGGAAACGGCCCATGTAAATCACGGGCAGTTAACGGGTATAAAGAAAATTACTGTTCATTATGGGCTAGAGTCACCGTGGGCCTTTACCTGGGCCGGCCTATTATGGCACACGAAAATCTTGTGGGCCTTTTCCTGGGCCGGCCCATTATGGCCCGTGAAATCTTGTGGGCCTTTAGCTGGGCCAGCCCATTATGGTCTGCAAAATCTCATGGGCCTTTAGTTGGGCCGGCCCATTATGGTCCGCAAAATCTTGTGGGCCTTTAGTTGGGCCGGCCCGTTTAAACTTGTTGGGCCGTGCCACGTGTCGATGTATCATATGCGCCTTCTGTCCAGTGAGTGGATGACATCTGTCCCGACGATGAGCCGACACGTGTTTCCTCTAGCCAATGATGATTTTACACGTGGAAAATCCTCATTGGTCGAGGATGTTAACGGGTTATCGGATCCAAAACCCAACCCGATAGCTTAATGGTGTTCCGTTACAGTGGATGCCACGTGTCGGTCACCCTTGACGAAAGCACTTCTGTGATGCACGATTTATCATCATGGAAGTGGACACTTCCGTGATGATAATTTTGGTAATGTCATGGAACACTTCTACAACAGCACATGTATGACTATCTTGATTCTGTCATAAATTTGTCATGGATGTACATGCATGACAAAAAAGCGACCTACTGTGACAAACACGTATCATCATGGAAGTGTATTTTTTTGTAGTGATGCTGGATAGCGGTCGATGTGTGGAGTAATAGTAGTAGATGCAGGCAGGAGTCGGTCAACTAATCTTGGATGTGATGCCTATGTAATGATCATTGCCTGGATATCGTCATGAGTATTTGAAGTTCTATCAATTGCCCAACTGTAATTTGTTCACCCATCGTTTGCTATTGTTCTCGAGAGAAGCCACTAGTGAAACCTATGGCCCCGGGTCTCTTTCTCATATATTTGCCTTTGCGATCTAGTTTTCCTTTGCATTTATTTTTAGATCTATTAATCCAAAAATACAAAAATACTTTGCTGCACTTTATTTTGTTTGCAATCTATTTATTCAATATATTACAACTTTCTCTCGTTGACGCAGCAATTTCTGGCACCATTACCCGAAAGGGATTGACAACCCCTTTAACACGTCGGGTTGCGTGTGGTTGTTATTTGTGTGCAGGGGTTGTTTACATTGTGTTGCTTGGTTCTCCTACTGGTTTGATAACCTTGGCTTCGTATCTGAGGGAAATACCTACCACCGCTGTGCTGCATCATCCCTTCCTCTTTGGGGAAATACCGACATAGCTTCAAGCGACATCAAAAGGAATTTCTATCGCCGTTGCCGGGGCGGATCTTCAGCATATACCAGGTTCGTAATGACAAATCTCATTTCCTCGCAATTTACATTATTTGCCATTTTCCTCTCGTTTTCCTCTCGTTTTCCTCTCCCCCACTTCACTAAAATTTGCCATTTTTATTTGCCCCTCCTTTTCGTTTGCCGTTTTCCTGTCAGATCTCTTCTTTACTCGTGTGCCATGTGTCTACTATATGCTTGCATCTCCTCTTGCTAATATCTATTGATATGGATCCGCGTCCACTTGCTAATATTTTTAAAAGATCCAATCATGATGAGCCAATTGCTAGTGAGTTGAGCGCACTAGATTATCTTTATGAAGTTATGCTTGAGATTTGTCAATCTAAAAATTGTGATGAAGAAATTTATGAAGTGACTCATGATAGCTCCTAGAATGAAAAGCATGATTGCAATGATTTTACTATAAATTCTATTAATGTCAATTGTGCTAATCTTTCCCTAATAATAAAGCACGGATTGACTTTGTCGGGTTCACCATCGCGGCATTTTTACAAAAAACCCTGTTTTTTAGCAAAACAACCCGCGGTCTAATAACAAGTGTTGCAGGAAGACAACGATTCGATCGTTGGGCCACCAGGATTGTATTAGGCCTCGAAGGAGGGAGCACGGGCATGACTCCTCCTGAGAGCATAGGGCCTACACCAGGTTACGTATTACGAGCAAACAAAGACATCACGCACTAAATCCCTTCCTCCTCCACACGCATGAAGCCGCCGCCACCTCCGCTTCGCACCTCAATGCTAGATCAAAATCAAAGTCGTTGCTCAAATCATGAGATCTAGGGAAGAATCGCAACATGTCAGATGTGAAGGGATCAATGTTGTCGCGGCCGCTGCCTTTGCTTTGGAAGGAGAGGATGACTACCTCCGCTGGAAGAAACCAGTGTTGCTCCGCCTCCATGTCCTCAGCGTTGGCGCACGTGCTGACCACCGCGCACTGCCGGCAAGCCTGTTGCCGTCAACTAGCATCTTGTCATGTGTGCGTCCGTAGCCGGCGAAATCGATCCGTTCAACTTATACGTTCTAACTAGAGAATAAGTCAATCAAGGCACGAGCGTTGGCTAGCTAGCATTCTCCTTGTATGTGTATCTATCCAAAAAGAATCGTTTAAGCGTGGCGTTTGTACTCTACCTCTCGGAAAGCAGTCATCGAGCCGCATACCTGAGCCAGCATTCTACAAGAGCGTCTTACGCAGCTTCTCCGGCTCAACTCCTCCGTCTGCGGGCTTGCCGCTGCCGACGACAAGGACCATCCTTGCTGAGTCCTATTATGCAGGTGACACAGTTAAAACAAACTCGTCGAGAATACACGTCTCAATCACAGTCACAAAAGGATTCATGCCTAGCTTTGAGGTCGCAGGGGACGCAGATTTCGTTTTTCGAGCAAGTTCTGTTGTGTGATACAATAGCAGTAGGAGTAGAGCAGCAAAATTCATCAGATAAGAAAGTGGCGGAGGCTGAAGGACCGAGTGATGTCAATGTAGCTTTACAGCCATGCATGCGTCCAAATCACCGGTGTTGTGACCTTGACCTGGGATTGCTCCAAACTAATTGAACCAGCACACAACGACCACTACCAAGCTTCAATTACTAGGATAGGTACCCTTATCTTTCTTTTCCATTGCCATATTTGTGTAGAAGTACCAAGTGCAGTCTCGAGTCTTGACCATGGCAACCATGGGGGCTTGCTATGCATCTAACGAAAAAGATGCATCGATCATCGATTGGGTAGGAAATAATTCCCAGAATTGTGGGGTAATTATGGGGCTTGACATACATGCAAGGTACTAAAGAAAGAAAGTACCATCCATTGGGATTAGGTGCACAAGTAACATCAAAATAATAAAAGGAAGACATTGCACAATGATTGGAGAGGATGTTGCACAATGATTTATAATGCATGGTAGAGGAGGACGTTGCCATCGACATTAATATTCCTTACTAAATTTGTGTTAATTTTATTTTTCGTTGAAACACATGATGTAGTTTTGATTACTCATTAAATTTAATTACTTTTAATGTGCTTTAGATTATCAGAATGATGCTATGAATAAAACCAAACTTTTTCCATAAGAAAATATTGTCAATTAGATCAATTTACTCGAATCGTACCCCAAGTTCTATCTTTGTTCATAGGAACTAGATTTTTTCCCAGGCGTTGTCATGGGCATTAATATTCCTTACTAAATTGGCAACAATTTTATTTTCCATTGAAATGCTCAATGTAATTGTTATTACTTACTATGTTTTATTATTTTTGATGTTCTTTATGCTGCCATGATGTTATGAATAGATCAAAAGTTTTATGAAAAGAAAACATTGCCAGTCAGATCAATTTACTCTGAATCGCACCCATGTCCTAAGCACCATGTCATGAACTCGTGATCCTCAAATTATACATATTTTCTTGATTATGAGCAACTTATCCCGTGACATAGTTCCTCGACCCGACCAACCATGGTTTATAGGAACATAATTTTTTCCCCGTTGCAACGCATGTGCATTTTTGCTAGTTATATGCAAAACCCCAAGCTTGGGGATGCTTATTTTGCTATGTCTACTACTTATTGCAATGATCATGATTGGGGTGATAATGATTCTTAAGATCTTGAAAATTTATTTAAAACTCAGGATGGATATGCTTGTGATATTATTAAAAGTGGGTTCGGAAGAGTGTCAACTTTAGCTTAAAATAACCCCACATATTTGGAGAGTGTTCTATCTTATGAAATTTTTGATAAAAGTGGGCTTGGAGAGGTCATGACTTTATTTGAGGATAATCCCACTATTTTGGAAGAGCGTCGACTTTACATGCATGTGGATCATGAAGAGAAAATTTTATATGATATCTATATTATTGAATTTGACCATGATCCTACATGTAATTATTATGATAGAGGGAAATATGGTTGTAGAAATTTTTATGTTACTAAATTATCTCTCGTTATGTTGAGATCGTCAATGTTTTATTCCTCTTCTTTGCATATGTTAGATGCCTCTTGCCTTGATAATTTGTTTGCTTATAAAATTCCTATGCATAGGAAGTATGTTAGACTTAAATGTGTTTTTCATATGTTTCATGATGCTCTCGTTGTGTTTCAATTATTATCTTTTGTGTGAGCATCGTTGAAATCTTATGCCAAGCTAAGGGCGTAAAACTATAGCGCTTGCTGGGAGACAACCCAATGAATAATATTTTTTTTGCTTTTTTCTTTCTGTTCTTAAGTGTTTGCAAAATTATGCTATTGTTATGATTGTGTTTTTATCTTTTAATTAGTGTTTGTGCCAAGTAAAGCCTTTAGGATCTTCTTGGGTGATAGTTGTTTGATCTTGCTGAAACAACATAAACTTTTGTGCTCGCGAAAATAATTCTCAATTTTAGCCAGAGAGCGATAAAATACCCATTCCGTTTGGAGTAGATCAATATAAAAATTTCTCAGGTCTTCCTAATTTTTCAAAAAAATTGTAGTTACATAAGTATTCGAAATAGTGAGATTGCTATAGACTATCCTGTTTTAATAGATTATGTTTTCTTTGCGTTATGTGCTTATTTTGATGGCTCTATGGTTTTCTTTGATGAGTTTTGGCAATAGAAAAGTTGGAATAGAGTAGATATAATGCAAGAAAAAAATATGAATTGGTTTGATACCACACTTGTACTAGTGATTTATTTTCTTATACTAACTGATCTCACAAAGGTTTTGTTGAGTTTTGTGTGATTGAAGTTTTCAAGTTTTGGGTTATCTTACGATGGATGAAGGAATAAGGAGTAGAAGAGCCTAAGCTTGGGGATGCCCCGACATCCCAAGCTATTATCCAAAAATGAGCAACCAACTAAGCTTGGGGATGCCCCCGAGTGGCATCCCCTCTTTCTTCTAACGACCATTGGTATTTTACTCAAAGCTATATTTTTATTCGTCATATACTATGTGTTTTGCTTGGAGCGTCTTGTATGATATGAGTCTTTGCTTGTTTATTTTGTGTATTAAGTCTTGATCCCTTGCTGGACACACCTGACTTGTTAGAATTCCTCTTGCTTCACTTAAATTTTTTATGAGCTATGGACTTGCTCTAGTGCTCCACTTATATCTTTTTGGGCACGGTGTGCTTAGTATTTTTGAAGAAATGCTCTCTTTCTTCACTTAGATTCATTTTAGAGTTAGTAAAATTTTCAAGAAATTCTCTCTTGCTTCACTTAAATTAATTTCAGAGAAAGAAAGAAATATTATGCTCATGATCTTCAGTTATATTTGTTTGAGCTTATGAAAAGCATGTCACACCCCTTGTTCTAGTATGACCTAGACTAGCTAGTCATGTGTGCATCATGTTTAAATTGCATTTAAATTTGAAATGGGGGTTTGGGAAAGCGTCAGAAATCATTTCTGGAATTAACCCAGATAAAAATTGCTCCAGAAAGGTCCAAGAAAATGTTCATGATGCTCTCTGAAAATATTTGTCAGAGGTAAAATTCAAGCAAATATTTTCAGGAGCTCATAAATATTTATTTTGGCCATTTGGAATCAATGCATAATTATTATGTGAGGGGCTTTGGATTTTTAACTAGCTCCTACAATAAATTTCAGAAGAAAATAAATTGATTTAGTATTTTACTAAATCAGAAAACAAATTACAAAAATAGAAAAGAAAAACAAAAAAAAGGAAAAACCTTACCTGGACTAACTTGCGGCCTGGCATTGTGCCAGCCCAGCTGTGCTGGCCCAGCCCACTGGCCACTGCACCGTCCTCCACCTCGCATCAGTAGGTGAGGCATGTGCCCGGCACGCGCACGCTCCGCGTGCCACGCCACCTACCTGCCTGTCCTCCCCCTCGTCGCCTGGATGCCCCGCGCGATGCCACGCGCCGCCCCGCACCTCTCTCTCTCTCTCTCACCGCGCTCGAGCGCTGCCGTCACTGCCGCACGCTGTTGCCGCGCCCACCGCCACGGCCTCGCCTCTCCGACAAGTCCAACAGCTCCGCGCTGTCTTCCTCGTCCTCGACGCCAAGCCACGTGCCTCGGGAGGCCTTGGAGCGCCGCCATCGTCTTCGTCTCCGGCCACCCAAGATCGCCATTGCCGTTCCGCTCGTGTTCGACCCTCCCCGAGCTCGATGACGACGTCTACGATCTTCCCATGAGCTCTAATTCATTTCCCTCCTCCCCGTGCTCGTTTTCCCCGCCTAGCTAGCTCAGCTGTCGCACGCGAGACCTCCTCGCCGCCGGCCATGGCGCCATGGTGGCTAGAGCCCGAGCCAACCGCTCCCGCACGCGTCACCATGCTCCTGGTGATGCCAGGAGGCCGTAGAGGCCCTCCGTAGCCCCTGCCATGCACCGCAGCGCTGCGCCTGCACACCACCGAATTCCGGTTGCCGCAGCCTCCCGTTAGATCCAAACAACGCGGACGAGCTCTAGCTCCTCGTCCGTGGTCTCCGCCGCCTAAATGGTCGCCGGAGGGCGATTCCCGTGCCCCTCCGCCGTGTTCGTCCTCGCCGGCGGCTAAACGCCGGCGGGTTGACTGGGTTTGACCCCCCAGTTGACCAAATTTGACCACCCACGGTCAATGACATGTGGGGCCCAGCCCTGCTAATTTTTAGTTTAGGACTAGTTTAACAACTAATTAACTCTATTAGCTAACCATGTCACTGACGTGTGGACCCCACACGTTAGGTTTGACCTAGTCAGCCGCAGTTGACTCGTTGACATCATGCCAGTGTCATGCTGACGCAGTTATTCATTTTCTGGTATTAAAATAAATCAGGAAAATCCAGAAAATGATATAAACTTCAAAAATTCATAGAAATTCAACCGTAGCTCAGATTGAAATAATTTATATATGACAAATTATCAGAAAAATGCAATCTATCCATCTGTACCATTTTCATGCAAGAAAAACCAACTTATACCTATTGTATAAGTGAAAACACATGAATGGCATTTATAAGAGCTTATTTTAGAGATGCATTTGAACCTTTGGTTCAAATGGACTTCAACCAAATGAATGCTAGTTGCATTAGCTCAAACAACATCGCATCTTCATGCCATGTTCATGCATCATATTGTTGCATATGCTTGTGTATTGATTGTCGACGCCGTTCCTTCTTGATGGGTGCTGCTCCGGAGACCGATCCAGAGTACCTGTCAGAGGAGCAGTGCCCCCTGTTGATCTACCAGGCAAGCAAACCCCCTTGTTCATTCCGATACAATCCTAACCTCTCGCTCCTGCTCTTCTTTATTGCATTAGGACAACAATGATTCAACTGCTACTTTATGCTGCGGTAGTTGAACCCACTCCTTTGCATGACCTCTCGTTGCCACAACAAATAGTTGAAACCCACTAGCATGTGTAGGAGTTGATTGAGCCATGTTGTGTTCCTACCATGCATTGCCTGCTATTGCTTAGGGTATGTCAGGTCTGATTCATCGGGAATGAATTGGAATGTAGTGCTATGTTCTGATGTTGAGAGTTAAGCATGTGAACACGATTTGGTAAAGGTAGCGGTGAGAGGCCATGTAGGAGTACATGGTGGGTTGTCTAACTTGAACCGTCCTTAAGAACTGAGGTCTGTGTAAGTTGTCTAATGACTAGCTACTACCACACATTGGGCTCCGGGTGCTCCAAGCTCTCTCGACTTATTAACCGACTTGGTCTCTGTCCAGGAGTTGCAATTAGTTTCTGGTGTTTGTAGGTAGTGTTAGTAGTCTACCAAGTGGCACCCGACCAGCTGGGCTTGGGACAAACTAGGCACAGTGGCACGGTGTACCAAGTGGCACCCGGATGGTGGGCTTGGGAACCCTGCTCACATCGTTTGGGGTCATGAGCGACACCCCGGCCGAATCTCCTTGCGGATGGAACCCGAATAGGCGATAAACCTGTACTAGAGTCTTGTGTGGTTAGTTAGGTCGTGGCCGACACCCTCGCCAGGCTTCCGCTTGAGGGTCGCCGAGATACATGACATGTACATGGCGGTAAGTGGCGAGAGCGTGTGTGACGAAGTACCCCCCTGCACGGTTATCATGATCTATTCAAATAGCCGGGTCCGCGGTTATGGACTTCTTGGATGCTTACATGGTACATAGACAACTTGAAATGGATACTCTAAAATTCTCAAGACAAGTGTGGGTGCTATGGATGGCCTTCTCGTAAGGAGACGGGAATGAATCCATAGTAGTGTATTGATGTGGTGATTAGTGGACTCGTGTGCGCTTTCTTACCTCAAAGGACTTACTCGTAGTCGTAGATTAGGATAGCCACTGAGTCAAAGCTGGCTTGCTGCAACTGAACCCCACATTGCCTCCTTCATACTAATGCATGTATGATAGGATCTGATGTAAGTCTTGCTGAGTACCTTTGTATTCACATTTGCTTTATTTATGTTTTGTAGATGAGACATCTGTCTCACTAGTAGTTTTGCTTGGATTTCGACGAGTAGCTTGTTACCCTAGCTACAATCTTGTACCCTTGGGAGGGACTTGTAGATAGTAAGGCTTCTCAGCCTTTTTCATTTGTAGATGTCTGTACTCAGACATGTAATGCTTCCGTTGCTTGTATGCTCTGAATGATGGGTCATGAGACCCCTGTTTGTATTGAATGCTATATGGCTCTTCTGGGCCTTTATCTATATGAGTTTGAGTTATGTTGTGATGCCATGTTGTACAGCACATACTTGCATGTTATGCGTACGTGTGACGTGTATTGCTATGTGTGGGATCCGACAACCTAGTTGTTTATCCTTGGTAGCCTCTTTTATGGGGAAATGTAGTCTAGTGCTTCCACTGAGCCATGGTAGTCCGCTACAGCCCGGTTCACCGGAGTCCTGCTAGCCCAGCACTACCGCTCCGTAACACTTAGACTGGCCGACTTGTGATTCACATCATTCTTGTGTCTGTCCCTCCGGGGTAATGTCACGCAGTGGCTTCCGGAGTCCTGCTAGCCTGCTACAGCCCAGATTCCTGGAGTCGTGCTAGCCCAGTTACTACAGCCCGAATTCACACGCTGATGACCGACATGCTCGATGTTGTTTCATGTATGCCTGTCCCCGTAAGTTAGTGCCACTTTGGGTTCATGACTAGTCATGTCAGCCCGGGTTGTTGGGGGTTGGGTGCGACATATGCCAAGGGATGGCTTATCATGGTGGGAGCGAGTAAAACGTCGCCGGTGCCCGGAAGAGGGATGAGGCATAGACACGAATGCCGGCATACTTTACCTAGGTTCGGGGCTCTCCTAGGAGATAACACCCCTAGTCCTGCTCTGCGGGGTCTCCGCATGATCACTAAGGCACAAGTGAATACTAAGGTGCTCCTTGAGTTGTATGCTAGAGGTAGGAGAAGGTAGGGCTAGCTCTCTCCTTCCTCTATGATCTAGTCTAGTTCTAACAGGTTGGGAACCCTTTGCATGGGTGCCCTAGGGGGTTTATATAGGCCTACCCCCAGGGGTACAACGGTAATCCGGCCGGGTGTAGGGCCCGACTGTTAGTCTCTCTGGTAGCCGGCTTCTCCGTCGACTACTGGGACCCGCCGCCTAGTGGGCCCCGCCGGCTGGTCTGGTACGGAGCCAACAGGCCGCCTCCGCCGCTCGCTGGTCCTGCTGGCTGCGGATCACTGTTGCCACGTCTCTAATGATGCAGGCTTGGTCAGGAGGTTGTGGCTACAGCTCCGCCGCCTGGCGGGCGATTACTGTAGCCACTCCGTGTCTCGCCTGGTTAATGGCGAGAGGATCCCGAGGAAGGGGCGGGCCGACTCCTGGGGGCCGACCTCCCTCTGGTCCGACTGGTGGGATTGTCGCCATCTTCCGGGCTCTTGCTGACTGGTGGGGCCCGTCGTCCTTGGGCCGTACCGACAGGCCATCGTGGGAGCATGACTCCGCCTGCCTGTGATGATGTCAGGGATGGCATGGCAATAGTGCTGTGTCGGGCAGAGATCTCCGCCGTACGGCGCACTGTGACCATGCCAGCCCCTGGAAAGGGGGAGGGTGTGGGCTATACTATAGCCATTCCCTGTCCCGTCCCACTTGATGAGGGCACGTGCTTCGTTGGTGCCGTGGGCCGACTCCTCGGGGCCGACTTCTCTAGAAGCCGCTGAGTAGGAGTTGGCTTGCCTTGGCCTTGCCTCTAGGACTCGGCCGTATACGGGCAGTCGGCTGTTCCTCCAGCCGGCCCCCAGAAGACGGCTCTTCTCCTTGGCATATTGAGGGGCGCAGTCTGCCCCAATGTCTTGAAAGGTTCTGGGCCTCGGGTTAGCCTACCCGTGGCCCATTACTCCGACAGTAGTCCCCGAAGCTGGTGAGCCACCGCGGATGATCAACCGAGGAGCCTCAGCAGTTTCTTTCTCCGAGTGCTTGAGGGGGAAACTTGTTCGACTTCTGGCGGGCCGACTGGTAGGAGTCGGACTCGCCAATCTGACTTGTCCAAAATTTTCGAATGCCTCGGCGGGATCAAGGTGGCGTGCTAGCTAGGCTTCCAGGCCGCCGCCCGCTTCGGGCCTGTCACGTGGCAACGAGCGGCCGGGCCAGTCAGCCCACCCACACGCACGACGGGACGCGCCTGTGGGCAGGCCCCACCACTACCACGCCTTGGCACGCGAGCGGATCCGCTGCGGCCGCGGCGGCGGTTGAGGTTCCCGCGAAGTTACCGCGCAAAGTAACTTGCGCGATAAATCATGGGGCGTGGGGTAGTGGGCGTAGTAAATCCCATGACTGCCCCTCGGCTTCGCGGCCCATAGGCCTATAAGTAGGTAGAGGAGGGGGAGCGGCAGCGCACGCGCGCCCCTTCTCCTTACCGCTTCCTGTTTCTTCTTCCTCTCGCCGCTGCGCCCCAAGCTACACTGAGCGCTGCAGTGATTCGTTCCCGATGAGCTCCTCCCCCACCGCCACGCCCCCCGCGGTGCGCTCCGGAGCATGGGATGGCTCCGAGGTCCATGATGACCACATCGGCTTCCTCCGCCAGGCGTAGTGGCTGCCTAGCAAGGACCACGTGAGGGTCAGCCTCGCGCCGAGGAGGGAAATTTCGCCGGCGCTAGAGGAGGGCGAGCGGGTCGTCTTCTGCTCGCACTGCCTGCGCAGCCTCGGCTTGCCGGCGAGTGGCTTCTTCCGCTCCTTCCTTGAATTCTACGGTCTCCAGCCGCACCACCTCACCCCCAACACGCTGGTGCTGCTGTTCGCCTTCGTCACGTTGTGCGAAGGCTTCCTCGGCGTCCTCCCCACCATCGAGCTTTGGGGGGAGTTCTTCTACTCCAAGCTCAGCACCCACGTCGCAGGCGTGCCGGCCCAATGCGGCGCGCTCATCGAAGTGCGGAGGTCAGGGGCCGACAACCCGTTTCCCCTCATCACGCTGATAAAGTCGGTGAAGATGTGGTGCTGGTCGTACTACTACGTGAAGAGCGTCTTCACGGAGGGCGACTGGGTCAACTTGCCGGCTTACGCAGCCGGCCCGCCAGCTGGAAGGCAGCCCAATTGGTCGTACCAGGCCAGGACGCTGACACCTGATGGAGCCGCCGCCATCGCGCGACAACGGGTGTTGACACAGTCGGAGGGCCTGACCGGGCCTGATTTGCTGGCCGCCTTCATGGCGCGTCGAGTGCTCCCGCTCCAGAGCCGCCCCCACATGATTTGCCAGATGAGCGGGCATCGGGACCTGAGTCGGCTGTGCACCAAGGAGATGCCTCACGAAGAGGTAGCCTACATGGTGAACTATCTTACGAACTGCGAGCTCATGGAAGAGTGGCTGTTCGGCAAGGAGCCATACTCACGCGCCAACCCTCCGCCTCTTATAAGTTGTCTACGTTTTCTTTTTCCTCTGATTCTTTGTTGCCGAGTCCGTCTTGTCCAGCCGGACCAGTCGGCCTTTGAACAGAGCCCCCTCCTCCAGCCAGCAGCCGCCACCGCGGGGCCAAACCGTGAATTCCTCCCTGACCGGGCGGAGAGCGACGTCGACGACCCCGACTTGGGGGCAGCGGCCTTGGAGGACGACAACGAGGAAGGAGGCGGTGAAGCAGGCGGCTCAAAGCTCGGAGCCAGCTTCGAGGATAGGCTTGATGACGACGCGCGAGAAGTCGCCCCGCGCCACGAGCCAGGAGTCGACCACCCGGGCACGAGCTCGTCTGCCGTGCCGGACGCCCAAGGCGGCGCTATGAAGCGCAGGGCCGGGCCGAGCTTGTTCGGCAGCCGGCCCAAGAAGACCAAGGGCTTGGCCGCGGCGACCAAGCGGGACGAAGCGGCCGCGAAGGCCAACCGCTTCCGCAAGGAGGTGAAGACGCCGCAACTGGTTTCTGCGTAAGTGCCACCTTCCTTTGTGCCTTCAATTTTTCTTCGTTGACTCTGTCTGAAAGTCCATTGCTTTACGTTCTTGACTTTAGGGCCCCGCTCTCTCTCGAGAAGTCGGCCGCCGGCTCCATCATGAAGTCGGCGAAGACCTCCTCCACCACCCGGCGGATTGATCCGGCCACCGATCTTCGGGAGGCGACGGAGTGGAACACGCGGGAGGCGCATGAGGAGCGGGAAGCCGCCCGCCTGAAGAAGGCGGAGGCCGCCGCCCTGAAGAAGCTGGGTGAAGCCGAGGCCGCCGACGCGGAGAAGAAGCATGCTGAAGAAGCCGCACACCGCCAGTCGGCGATGTTCGTCGTCCCTCTGAACTCTGCGCCGCCACCACCGGAGTTCACGTCGCAGACTGGGGAAGTCGGCGACAAGAACCCGATCATGGAGAGGACGGCGGCGACACTGCCACGCCGGATGAAATCGTGCTTCCATCGAGGTCGGCACATCGCTGCGCCGCCGTCTTGCGAAGGCGGCCTCGGCGCCACGCCCGCTGGAGACTGGCGTCGCGAGCTCCTTGATCCCCGACACCAAGGCGATGAGCCCCGCGCCCACTGGGTGGGTGCGGGGAGGCGGGACGGGCCCGTTGAACCGGGCTCTTTTGGACGTCCAAGCCAAGATCCGAGCCGAGGGCGAAGCCATCAGGAACTACAACAAGGTGCATCTGGTGTAGCGAGAGGCCATCCGGGTACGTTTCCTTATTCCTTGTTTCTGTTTCTTGTGATTCTCGATGGGGGCGCACCAGCACACCCACTGGGTGTAGTCCCCGAGTTCCGGGTCGGCTGCTGAGCAGGCAGCTCAAAAATCTAATCGACGAGTTCCAAGCACTAACATTTATCCAAATTTTTTGTCATAGGACTACCACAATCTTCGCGTGACCGCCTTCAACTCCAACATCTAGGAGCTGGCTCAGCGGACCGCCGACTTGTCGGAAATCCCGAGTAAGTCCTCTTCTTTCTCTACGGGGGCGCGCCGGCGCACCTGTGGGCTGTAGTCCCCGAGATTCGGGCCGGCTGCTGAGCAGTCGGGCCGGATCTCCCCGGCGGCTGTTCTTCTTTGTTTGGCGACTAACACCTTGCTTTCTTCTTTCTTCCGCAGTAGCCAACGCCACCTTGCAGCAGCAGCTGGGCGAAGCCAACACCGTGTTGTGCGCTAAGGAGGAGGAGTGCGACAAGCTGGCTGAAGAGCGCAACCGGCTGGCCATGCAACTGGCAGAGCAGAAGGAGCTGCTCCAGAAGACCCAGAAGGAGGCGGAGGACAGGGAGACCTTCCTCCTTGCTGAGTTTGCGGCCGAACACTCCTCCTGGACTGATAATGAGGCGATACTGACTTCCGGCTTCCACGAGATCGAGGATATCGTCGATGGTGAGCCTCCCCTCTTTTGTTTTTCTTCCTTAAGCTGTCGGCTGTTGGTCGAGCCGGCTTCTAGCCTTTAATTTTGTTCTTTGCTTCTGTCTCGGCAGACTTCTTCCCCGGCCACTCGAACGCCGCAACCAGGCCTTTGAGGCTGATCGCGAATGACGAAGAGTGGACGGTGCGTAGATCACTGCCAACGCCCCCCGGACCCTTAGTGAGCAGTTCCTGAGCATCGAGGCCGCCTTCGGCCGGCTCACCGGATGCTGCGCCGGCTTCAGCGTGTCGGCGCCCAGGCGATCGCCGCCCTATGGCCAGACATGTCGGCACTGCGTACTTCCAGTCGGACCGCCGACTGGCTGGAGGTAGCGGCCAGCCGTCTTGAGGCCTGGAAGGGCTCTTCGGCCCGGGCTGGAGCACGCCGAGCCTTGGGGTTCGTCAAGGCATGGTACCCTGGGCAGAGTCTGGCCCAGCTAGCCATGTTCTGACTGGAGGCTCAGGAGGAGTTGGCGGTCGTGGAAGACGATCTCGTCAAGCGCTTGATACGTCTCCGCCGTATCTAATTTTCCAAACACTTTTGCCTTGTTTTGGACTCTAACTTGTATGATTTGAATGGAACTAACCTGGACTGACGCTGATTTCAGTAGAATTGCCATGGTGTTGTTTTATGTGCAGAAAACAAATATTCTCGGAATGACCTGAAACTCCACAGAACATCTTAGAAAAAATAATAAAAAATCCTTTCCAAAGATGAAGACCAGGGGGCCCACACCCTGTTCACGAGGGTGGGGGGAGCACCCCCCTAGGGCATGCCCCCTACCTCGTGGGCCCCCTAGATGCCCTCCGACGCCAACTCCAACTCTATATATTTTCTTTCGGAGAGAAAAAAATAGGGAGAAGAAATCATCGCGTTTTACGACACGGAGCCGCCACCAAGCCCTAAAACCTCTCGGGAGGGCTGATCTAGAGTCCATTCGGGGCTCCGGAGAGGGGGATTCGTCGCCGTCGTGATCATCAACCATCATCCATCACCAATTTCATGATGCTCACCGCCGTGCGTGAGTAATTCCATCGTAGGATTGCTGGACGGTGATGGGTTGGATGAGATTTATCATGTAATCGAGTTATTTTTTTAGGGTTTGATCGCTAGTATCCACTATGTTCTGAGATTGATGTTGCTATGACTTTGCTATGCTTAATGCCTGTCACTAGGGCCCGAGTGCCATGATTTCAGATCTAAACCTATTATGTTTTCACGAATATATGTGAGTTCTTGATCCTATCTTGCAAGTCTATAGTCACCTACTATGTGTTATGATCCGGCAACCCCGAAGTGACAATAATCGGGACCACTCCCGGTGATGACTATAGTTTGAGGAGTTCATGTATTCACTATGTGCTAATGCTTTGTTCCGGTTCTCTATTAAAAGGAGGCCTTAATATCCCTTAGTTTCCAATAGGACCCCGCTGCCACGGGAGGGTAGGACAGAAGATGTCATGCAAGTTCTTTTCCATAAGCAGGTATGACTATATACGGAATACATGCCTACATTACATTGATGAATTGGAGCTAGTTCTGTGTCACCCTATGTTATGACTGTTACATGATGAACCGCATCCGGCATAATTATCCATCACTGATCCGGTGCCTACGAGTTTTCCATATACTGGTTTACGCTTATTTACTTTCCCGCTGCTACTGTTACAATCACTACAAAATACCAAAAACATTACTTTTGCTATCTTTACTTTTGTTGCTGCTACCACCACTATCATATTACTGTGCTACTAAACACTTTGCTGCAGATACTAAGTTTCCAGGTGTGGTTGAATTGACAACTCAGCTGCTAATACTTGAGAAAATTCTTTGGCTCCCCTTGTGTCGAATCAGTAAATTTGGGTTGAATACTCTACCCTCGAAAGCAGTTGCGCTCCCCTATACTTGTGGGTTATCAAGACAAATTTCTGGCGCCGTTGCCGGGGAGCATAGCTCTATTCTTTTTGTCACTTGGGATTTATATCTGCTGGACACTATGAAGAACTTGAGAGATACAAAAACCAAGATCTATCCCTCAACTACGAGGGGAGGTAAGGAACTGCCATCTAGCTCTGCACTTGATTCACGTTCTGTTATGATTAAGCTAGCGACACCTAAACCTGCTTCTGCTATTCGTTCCGATATGTCGCATATTATTGATGATGCCACTTCTGCTATGCATGATAGTTGTGATGAAACTGCTTCTATGCCTGATACTACTGTGCCCCTTGGTGAATTTCTTGATGAACAAATTGCTGGGGCTAGAGAAAAATAAATTATTGAATCTGAATACGATGATGATAGTGATGATGAAAACATGCCTGTTATTCCTGAGGGTTATCTTTTTGATATGGAATCTTCTGCTGCTATTTTAGCTTGCAAAGATAGATATGAGCTTAAGAGGTTATTAGTTAAATGGAACAAAGAATCACTTAGAGAAAAAATGAAATCTGACCCTGTTTTGCTACTTCACCTATATGTGTTCCTGATAAGGATTATGAATTCTCAGTTGATCATGATATAATTACTTTGGTTGAATCTGATCCGTTTTATGGCTATGAATCTGAAACTATTGTGGCACATCTTACTAAGCTAAATGATATAGCTGCCCTGTTTACTAAGGATGAGAGATCGCGTTACTTTTATATACTCAAAATATTTCCGTTCTCATTAAAGGGTGATGCTAAGATATGGTTTAATTCTCTTGATCCTGGTTGTGTGCATAGTCCCCAGGATATGATTTATTACTTCTCTGCTAAATATTTCCCTGCTCATAAGAAACAAGCTGCTTTGAGGGAAATATACAACTTTGTGCAAATTAAAGAAGAGAGTCTCCCACAAGCTTGGGGGAGGCTTCTCAAGTTACTTAATGCTTTGCCTGATCATCCTCTTAAGAAACCTGAAATACATGATATCTTTTATAATGGACTAACCGATGCTTCCAGAGATTACCTGGATAGTTGTGCTGGTTCTCTTTTCAGGGAAACAACACCGGATGAAGCTGAAATTCTATTGAATAATATGTTGACAAATGAAAATAATTGGGCACCTCCTGAGCCAACTCCTGCTCCAGTTACTGAGCCTATTCCTAAACCAACTCTGAAGAAGAGAGGTGTTCTATTCCTCATCCCTGAAGATATGCAAGAGGCAAAGAAATCTATGAATGAAAAAGGTATTAAAGCTGAAGATGTTAAGAATTTACCGCCTATTTAAGAAATACATGGTATTAATATACCGCCTGTTGAAGAAACATATGATCTCAATTCTTTAGTTACTAAAGAACCTCCTGATCCCGATATCCCGACATAGGTAGTAAAGGTAAATTCTCTCTATAGATATGATAAAGCTGATGTTCCGCCTACTAAAATTGCTAGTCAGTGCTTGGATGAGTTTGATAACTTTATGTTTAAGCAAGATGACTTCAATGCTTATTTTTGTAGACAATTAAAAGAAAATGCTTATATGATTAGACGCTTGGGTGATTATATGGCTAATATTAAAGGTGAACTTAAACCTGTTAGCAAACATGCTTCTATGGTTACCACTCAAGTAGAACAAGTACTTAAGGCTCAAAAAGAAGTGCTTGATGAAATGAATATTAAGAAAAATGATTATGCTGTTAGAGTGGCTAGTAGAACTGTTAGAATGACTCAGGAACCTTTGTATCCTGAAGGCCACCCTAAGAGAATCGAGCAAGATTCTCAAAGAAATAATATTGATGTTCCTAGTTCTTCTAACAACAACAAGAAGAAAAATGAACTGTGCAAACTTCTAGTGAACCTATTGCTGAACCACCTGATAATCCAAATGATATATCTATGTCTGATGCTGAAACACAATCTAGTAATGAACATGAACCTAATGAAAATATTAATAATGATGTTCATGATGATGCTCAACCTAGTAATGATAATGATGTAGAAGTTGAACCTGCTGTTGATCTTGATAGCCCACAATCAAAGAATCAACATTATGATAAAAGAGACTTTGTTGCTAGGAAACATGGTAAAGAAAGGGAACCTTGGGTTCAGAAACCCATGCCTTTTCCTCCAAAACCATCCAAGAAAAAGGATGATGAGGATTTTGAGCGCTTTGCTGAAATGATTAGGCCTATTTTTTGCATATGCGATTAACTGATGTGCTTAAAACAAATCCTTATGCAAAATATATGAAGGATATCATTACTTATAAAAGAAAGATACCGGAAGCTGAAATTTCCACCATGCTTGCTAATTATACTTTTAAGGGTGGAATACCAAAGAAACTTGGAGATCCCGGAGTACCTACTATACCTTGCTCCATTAAAAGAAATTATATTAAAACTGCTTTATGTGATCTTGGAGCCGGTGTTAGTTTTATGCCTCTCTATTTATATCATAGACATGACTTGAATAAGTTGACACCTACTGAAATATATTTGGAAATGGCCAATAAATCAACTGCTATACCTGTCGGTATCTGTGAGGATGTGCCTGTTGTGGTTGCAAACGTTACTATTTTAATGGACTTTGTTATTCTTGATATTCCCGAGGATGATAGTATGTCTATTATTCTTGGAAGAACTTTTCTTGATACTACAGGGGCTATTATTGATTGCAACAAAGGCAATGTCACTTTTCATGTTAATGGTAATGAGCACACGGTACACTTTCCAAGGAAACAACCTCAAGTTCATAGTATGAACTCCATTGGAAAAATTCCATCGATTATAATTGGAGGTTTTGAATTTCCTCTTCCTACTGTCAAAAAGAAATATGATATACTTATTATTAGGGATGTGCATATCCCCGTTGAGGTAACTTAGTGTTATTCGAAATTTCTCCGGTTTCATGATTATCGGAATGAGTTTGTTAACAAGACTTGATCAACCTTTTTAGTGGATTCTTTTTGATGACCATGAGATGGATGAAACTAGAAGCACAAACTTCTGTACCCTCTCTATACTTTCTGTTAATTAGTAGAAATAAAGTAAAAATAGTATTTTTCTGTCTCTTTCCTAACTTATCAATGCAATATAAAAATATCCCGAAAATAAAAGTCCTCGGAATGCCATGCCAATTTAATATGATTTTTTGGGAATATTTGAGGATTTACTGTGCAAAAATTACCGCGGGAGGAGCTGCCACCTGGCCACGAGGGTGGTGGGCGCCCCCCCTAGGGTGCGCCCCCTGCCTCGTGGGCCCACGGTGGCCCTCCTCCACTTATCCCAGCACCCATTTTCTTCCTCTGTCTCACACAAACCCGAAAAACCAACTCAAGCACGAGTTCTTGCCACTTTTGCTGTGATTTTCGATCTCCTTGCTCAAAGCACCTCTCGCAAAACTGCTTGGGGAGATTGTTCCTTGGTATGTGACTCCTCCATTGGTATAATTAGTTTTTGTTCTAGTGCTTTATTCTTTGCAAATTTGTGCTGCATAGGTGACCATGTTCTTGAGCTTGCATGTCAAATTTATATGGTTCCAAGTAGTTCTAATGCTTGATTTAGGCTCTAGGCACTTGTAGGAGTAGTTGCTATCAGTTTTATTGAAGTTGGTTCATTTTTGTTTGAAGTTACTAAAAATTTCAGAAAAATAATGAGGAGATTTTTGAGGGGCTCATCGAGCCAAAGCTCGAAGGAAAAGGCACCGAAGCCTAAGTATAATTTGCCGCGCACCGCGGAGATTCAGGCGTGTGAATGGCCTTCTGACGATTTCTCGAGAGCAGCCGGTATCTATGAAGATTTTCATGAATTGGCTCACAATGCAGGCCTCACCGCTTTCCTCCATGACCAATGCGATCAGTATCTCTTACTCACAAATACTTTTGTGCAAAACTTTCATTTTCATTCTAGGAACTCACCACCTACGGTGGAGTTTCAATTATATGATGAGCATAAGGAGATGTCACTTTATGATTTCTGTCGGATTTGTTTAGTCCCTTTTGAGGGCAAGCAGAAGAACCACATCATGATGATGTGGCTGGATTTATTGATACTATAACTGTAGGAGAAACTAGGAAGGTTTCCGATGCACGGATCACTAGCATACATTTTCCTGTTTTACGTTACTTTGCATAATTTGCTAGTCGTTGTTTAATTGGACGCGGAAACTATGGAAACCTTAGTATCCCTGATATAATTATTCTGCACCACGGTTTATACAGTGATAACACTTTTAGTATGGGCGGTATTATTGCTAGACGGTTAAGTATGAACCGTACCAAAGGCCCCATCTTTGGAGGCATCTATGCTAGACGCCTAGCCGTACATTTTAACATACCTATTAGGCATGTTGAGAAGGAAGAAAAGGTGCTGCCCCGTGTTTATCTAGATCATGAAAGTATGGTGGCACATGATTTTATTGTTAAGAATAGGGTAGGAGAGCTTAAATATCAATTGTTCTTTAACAAACATCATCCTGAGACTATTATCCTTCCCGCTCCTTTGTTTGATTTAACTGTAGGCACGTACCTTGTTCCGTTGGAGGCTATTCACGCCTACCGGAACCCCGCACCAGCCGAGGAGCCAGAACTGGAACCACAATTTGATCCTTCACGGCAGTCTAACTATCAGTGGGATCCGGAGATGATTGCCAGCCAGTGGCAATTGGAGCCTTCTTCTTCCTCGTCACAGTACGACCCCAACAACTATTATTATGGATATCACCCAGGCCAGCCGTGGCAATAGACCAACTTAGGCCAAAAGCCTAAGCTTGGGGGAGTACGTATTTCTCACCGACATTACATTTATGTTCACACACACTCATTGCTAGATGTCGGTGCTCATACTCTTTCGCTGTAATATCCATGCTAGTTTATTTTCTTTTTCCTACTTTCTTCTTGTGTGTTTGTTAACCCTTAAGAAAAACCAAAAAAATTAGTAGTAGTTTATTTTTCTGCTGTAGTAGTAATAATTAAAAAGAAAACCCAAAAATATTTCCCGTTCTTCTTTTGCTTGTTGGGAGCTTTCCCGTGTAAATTGTTTTATTTCTTTTCTTTTCTTTGGGGGTCAGTAGGAGAAGACCATAATTAAATTGTTGAAGTGGCACTTATATGCATTATTGTTGATTTAACCAAGAGCCCATATTGCTTTGTCTTCTCCTGTTTATTGAATGCTCGCAGATTCCAGCTTAGTCCAATGCACGTGCACTCTTATTATCATTCACACCGTTCGGTCGTGCAAGTGAAAGGCAATTATGATGATATATGATGGACTGATTGAGATGAGAAAAGCTGGTATGAACTCGGCCTCTTTTGTTTTTGTAAATATGATGAGTCCCTCATTCTTGATTCAGCTTATTATGAATAAACATGTTTGCAATGACAATTAGAGATCGTAGTTGCTTGTGCCATGCTTGATTAGCTATGAGTTATAATGGTTTACCTTGTGTGCCAACATGCTATTGAGGTGGGTATGATGTGGTATGATGGGGTGGTATCCTCCTTTGAATGATTTAAGTGACTTGACTTGGCACATGTTCATGCATGTAGTTGAAACAAATCAACATAGCCTTCACGATATTTATGTTCATGGTGGATTATTCTTGCATCCAATGTTTATTAATTTTAATGCATGTACATGGCTGTTGTCGCTCTCTAGTTGGTCACTTCCCAGTCTTTTGCTAGCCTTCACATGTACTAAGCGAGAATACTGCTTGTGCATTCAATCCCTTAAACCCCAAGGTTATTCTAGATGAGTCCACTATACCTTCCTATATGCGGTATCTACCTGCCGTTCCAAGTAAATTTATAAGAGCTTACTTCGGAGATGCTTTGGTTCAAAGGACTTCAACCAAATGAATGCTAGTTGCATTAGGTCAAACAACATCACATCTTCATGCCATGTTCATGAATCATATTGTTGCATATGCTTGTGTATTGATTGCCGACACTGTTCCTCTCGATAGGTCCTGCTCCGGAGACCAATCCAGAGTACCTGTCAGAGGAGCAGTGCCCCCTGTTGATCTACCAGGCAAGCAAACCCCCTTGTTCATCCCGATACAATCCTTCCCTCTCGCTCCTGCTCTCTTTTATTGCACTAGGACAACAAAGATTCCACTACTACTTTATGCTGCGGTAGTTGAACCCATTCCTCTACATTACCTGTCGTTGCCATAGTAAATAGTTGAAACCCACTAGTATGTGTAGGAGTTGATTGAGCCATGTTGTGTTCCTACCATGCATTGCCTGCTATTGCTTAGGGTATGTTAGGTATGATTCATTGGGAATGAATTGGAGTGCAGTGCTATGTTCTGATGTTGAGAGTTCAGCATGTGAACACGATTTGGTAAAGGTAGCGGTGAGAGGCCATGTAGGAGTACATGGTGGGTTGTCTCACTGGAACCGTCCTTAAGAACTGAGTTCTGTGTAAGTTGTCCAATGACTAGCTACTACCACACATTGGGCTCCGGGCGCTCCAAGCTCTCTCGACTTATTAACCGACCTGGTCTCTGTCCAGCAGTTGCAATTAGTTTCTGGTGTTTGTAGGTAGTGTTAGTAGTCTACCAAGTGGCACCCGGCCAGGTGGGCTTGGGACATACTAGGCACAGTGGCACGGTGTACCAAGTGGCACCCGGATGGTGGGCTTGGGAACCCTGCTCACATCGTTTGGGGCCGTGAGCGACACCCCGGCCGGATCTCCTTGCGGATGGAACCAGAATAGGCGATAAACCTGGACTAGAGTCTTGTGTGGTTAGTCAGGTCGTGGCCGACACCCTCGCCAAGCTTCCGCTTGAAGGTTGCCGAGATACATGACATGTACATGGTGGTAAGTGGCGAGAGCGTGTGTGATGAAGTACACCCCTGCAGGGTTATCATGATCTATTCGAATAGCCGGGTCCATGGTTATGGACTTCTTGGATGCATACGTGGTACATAGACAACTTGAAATGGATACTCTAAAATGCTCAAGACAAGTGTGGGTGCTATTGATGGCCTTCTCGTAAGGTGACGGGAATGAATCCATAGTTGTGTATTGATGTGGTGATTAGTGGACTCGTGTGTGCTTTCTTACCTCAAAGGACTTACTCGTAGTCGTAGAATAGGATAGCCATTGAGTCAAAGCTGGCTTGCTGCAAATGAACCCCACATTGCCTCCTTAATACTAATGCATGTATGATAGGATCTAATGTAAGTCTTGCTGAGTACCTTTGTACTCACGTTTGCTTTATTTATGCTTTGCAGATGAGACATCTGTCTCACTAGTAGTTCCGCTTGGACTTCGACGAGTAGCTTGTTACCCCGGCTACAATCTTGTACCCTTGGGAGGGACTTGTAGATAGTCAGGCTTCTCAGCCTTTTTCATTTGTAGATGTGTGTACTCAGACATGTAATGCTTCCGTTGCTTGTATGCTCTGAATGATGGGTCATGAGACCCCTGTTTGTATTGAATGCTATGTGGCTCTTCTGGGCCTTTATCTATATGAGTTTGAGTTATGTTGTGATGCCATGTTGTACAACACATACTTGCATGTTATGTGTACGTGTGACGTGTATTGCTATGTGCGGGATCCGACAACCTAGTTGTTTATCCTTGGTAGCCTCTCTTATGGGGAAATGTAGTCTAGTGCTTCCACTGAGCCATGGTAGTCCGCTACAGCCCGGTTCACCGGAGTCCTGCTAGCCCAGCACTACCGCTCCGGAACACTTAGACTGGCCGACATGTGATTCACATCGTTCCTGTGTCTGTCCCTTCGGGGAAATGTCACACGGTGACTTCCGGAGTCCTGCTAGCCTACTATAGCCCGGATTCCCGGAGTCATGTTAGCCCAGTTGCAACAGCCCAGATTCACACGCTGATGACTGACATGCTCGATGTTGTTTCATGTATGCCTGTCCCCGTAAGTTAGTGCCACTATGGGTTCACGACTAGTCATGTCGTCCCGGGTTCTCTGTCATATGAATGCTAGCGACACTATCATATACGTGAGCCAAAAGGCGCAAATGGTCCCCGGCTAGGTAAGGCGACACCCATGGGACTACCGTGCGTGAGGCCACAAAGTGATTGCACGTGTCACATGCTAGATCAGTGTGACTTAGAATTGGGGGCCCGACAAAGCATCACATGAAAATTGTTCCAAACTGATAGATATTCAAGTAGGATATAATAAAAACTTTCATGAAGATCATTGCACAAAATAAACTTGATTCTTAGTAATAGTTTTGAGATATGATGATGTGATATGCGAGTCATGTTGATGAGTAATTATGCTTTAGTAAGAATATTGTGTGATGCCCCCGATTCAATCGTACACTAATCATACATGCAAATGTGTACGATCAAGATCAGGGACTCACCGGAAGATATCACAACACAAATCTAGACACAAATTAAAATAATACAACACTTATATTACAAGCCAGGGGCCTCGAGGGCTCAAATACATCAGCTCGAATACACAAGAGTCGGTGGTAGCAACAATATCTAAGTACAGACATAAGCTAAATAAGTTTGCCTTAAGAAGGCTAGCACAAAAGCAACATTGATCAAAAAGGCAAGGCCTCCTGCCTGGGAGCCTCCTAACCACTCCTAGTTGTTGGTGGCCTCCACGTAGTAGTAGGCACCCTTGGGGTAGTAGTAGTCGTCGGTGGTGTCGTCTGGCTCCTGGGCTCCACCATCTGGTTGCAGCATCCTGGAAGAATGGAAAGAGGGGGGAAAAGGGGAGCAAAGCAACCGTGAGTACTCATCCAAAGTACTCGCAAGCAAGGATCTAAACTACATATGCATCAATATCAATGAAAATGGGTAGTATCTGTGGACTGAACTGCAGAATGCTAGAAGAGAAGGGGAAAGCCTAGCCTATCGAAGACTAGCATCTTGAAGCAGCTCCAAGAATCTTGCAGCATCATAAGAGATAGGAGTGTCATATTATAATATTAGTAAGTACGTTGTAACATCGCCCAGAGATCACTTCCTTGACTCCCTGCGAGAAAACAATCCCGGAGCCATCATTTCCATTACATGCCTCAACATCAAGTTCTAGTTGTATCGATCGGGATACAACTCCGAGCTTCCGTTACCGTGGAGACGGCTATTCGAATAGAAAACATACTTCCCTACAGGGGTGCACTAACTTACCCAACATGCTTGATGAATTCCGTCCGGACACACCATCAGGTCATGACCACCCTCGGCTGATCAACACACCGCAGTCCTACCTAGGCTCGTTAGAGAGGCGAGTACGCCGGTCCACATCCTAAGAGCGCATGGGTCTTGGGCCCATCGCCCTTTGCACTCCTGCATGTTGTGTACGCGGTCGGTGAGCAGACCTAGCCCACATTATACAAGGTGAGGCATTCCTGTCTAACCCGGCGCGTGCCGCTCCATTGCTGACGTCCGTTGAGCTTTCGGCTGATACATACGACGCGGAGTGCCCATACTTATTCCCGTGTGGTGGTTAGTGCGTAAAAGGCGAGAGGCATACTCGGATCAAATACCCAAACCATTAGTGTCTTGATAGTGCGGTAACGATCAACGATCCACGATATGTGGTCCCGTCGCCCCGTCTCACAGACTTGCGACAAGGGCTAAGATTGCCCGGCCGCGCTGCGTGGAAAACTTGCGGGTATTGTCCAGATCAACCCGACTTCACATCACTCGCGGGTACCCCTCGGGGCCGACCCGATGTCATCATGGCTCTGTGGTAAGTCAAAGTAACTACGTGACTGAAACAGCAAGGGGGGAACCCGAGGAATCACCCTCGATGGATTCCTACTCGATGTAACCATCAAGCTGGACTTGGAGGAATCACCCTCGTTGGTCCACACTTGAGGGGTTGCACGACAGAGTCATTATCAGGAGTGGTCAAGGAGGAATCACCCTCGATGACCATGACCGAATAGCTACACTACAGGGTTAACATCAGAACTGCTGATGAGGTAGCACCCTCGGCACTCGATAGTAACTCTGCAGAGTCGTACATTTAAGGGGGGTAATGTGCGATGTCGGGGCCTAGACGTCGATCACATTGATCGAGCCATCGGACATAAAGCAAGGCAACTGGGACAAGGTGGGGTTCACTGATGGATCCCTAACCAGCCTATACTAAGTAGTTTAGAATAAGCTGGAAAGGTATGACAACAGGTACAAAAGCAGGCTATGCATCAGAATAGGAGCAATCAATTACAGTAGCAAAATCTAATGCAAGCATAAGAGAATAGAATGGGAGATATCAGAATGATCAAAGGGGGGGGCTTGCCTGGAAGCTCTGCTACGAAGGAAGAAGGGTCATTGGAGACGTAGTCGATCACAGGGGCAACATCGGTCTCGGGGTCTACCGAAGTGAAGAGGGGAAGAAACAATAAATATAAAGTAAACAAAGCACAACACGGCAATACACGGTGCTAGGGGTGATCTAACACAGTGCTAGATGATACAAACGAAGATGGAAAACATCTGGGAATGTTTTCCTGGCGTTTGGCATTTTCTTGGCAGATGAATCGGAGTGAATGGATCAAAATAGGGATTGCGGAGATGTATTGATCTATAGAAGACAATGCTTTAACTTGTCTAAGAAATGGAATCAAGGAGAAAATATGGTCGGAACCACGATTGCAAAGGATCAATTCACAGATACCAGATGATATTATATCAAGGAAATAGTTATTATTACAAGAAGCTTTCATGATAAGATCTACATCATGTCCATGGGCATGAACACAAAGTTCAAGGTTGACTCCCACTTCTCCAATGCGTAATCTTTCATTCAATTCTCACTTTCAACGAAGTAGTAGTGTTGAAATTTTATCTGGCATAACACCAATAGAGCATGACCCGTAGAAGTTTCGGGGTCCACACCGATTAGAGAAGGCGTAGGTTCAACCCATCAGGGCATCTCAGGAACATATACCACAAACTTCAGAAGTAAATAACACAAGCTCTGAAGAAGAGCATGGTTGGCAAGACCAGGTGATACAATTTACCAGAGGTGTTATGTATCAAGGAAAGAACTCAAGGTTTTGAGAATATGAATGAACGGTAGAATAATAATCCACCAAAGGATCTGGCGGACCGCAAAGAATCTGATGCAAGTATCGGTACTCAATCGAAGGAAGAAGGGATGCAAAAGCATTAGATCAAACAAACACCTGAATATTTTGATGCTTAAATACAAGGAAAAAATATTTCTAGATCGAGGGATCAAAAGCAAACGCTCTGGTTAAGCATGGATAAGTTGAATAGACTTAGGTGGTACAATCGATGGAAATTTGATTGATCGAGAACGAGCTCTTGTTCAAAATGATGTTTGAGCCGGAAGGATGAATTCTAGGATTCGACTGAGGATTGCGAGCATCCGCAACATATTGAATCAAAAGACTCTAAACTATAGAGACAAATGACATCAGTAAATATTGCTTTGCATATGGAATTACCCATAATGCAAGCAGGCAATTATTTCGAGAGCAATAGGCTATAACGGATTTTCAAAAGATTGGATAGCATTATGAAGTATTTTGTGAAACTCATGAACATTTGGGGATGAATGAATCCTCGGTGGGTGTGAGGAATTATTCGTGTTAGTATTCATGCAGAAAAGGAGCTGCAAGGCAGCAGAGACAATGGATTCTCGGAACATGGTAAAATGCTTCGGGGTATCTTGTAATAACAAGATCAAAGGGCAAAGATTGTATGAACGGCAAATGTATATAGTTATCCATAGGGGTTGACGATGGAAGGGAATTGCAAACGCTATGATCACAAGTTATTGGCATAACATCGGAGAGTGTCTTCGGAGTCTTCTGATGAATCAAGCCATCATCTGGAATGAAGGGGCTCTCCGAGAGGAAGTAGTTACGAGACCCTAGTGTTAGAGCTAGCAAAATCATTTAACCCGAATAGAAGAGAGATTAGAGTCCTGGAGTATAGACGAGGAGTAAAAGATCCTAATACCACCCAATGGCGATGTGGGCCCGTAAGACAAACAGCCTTGTTAGTAAAAGTTTTGTAGTGACTAGACTTGACTTCAGCCAATGAGTTGGAAAGGGGGGTTCTTACAGGAAGTCGGCTCTGATACCAACTTGTGATGCCCCTGATTCAATCGTACACTAATCATACATGCAAATGTCTACGATCAAGATCAGAGACTCACTGGAAGATATCACAACACAACTCTAGACACAAATTAAAATAATACAAGCCTTATATTACAAGCCAGGGGCCTCAAGGGCTCGAATACATCAGCTCGAATACACAAGAGTCAGCGGAAGCAACAATATCTGAGTACATACATAAGCTAAACAAGTTTGCCTTAAGAAGGCTAGCAAAAAAGCAACATCGATCGAAAAGGCAAGGCCTCCTGCCTGCGAGCCTCCTAACCACTGCTGGTCATCGACGGCCTCCACGTAGTAGTAGGCACCCTTGGGGTAGTAGTAGTCGTCGGCGGTGTCGTCTGGCTCCTGGGCTCCACCATCTGGTTGCAGCATCCGGGAAGAATGGAAAGAGGTGGAAAAAGGGAGCAAAGCAACTGTGAGTACACATCCAAAGTACTCGCAAGAAAGGATCTACACTACATATGCATTGATGTCGATGAAACCGGTAGTATCTGTGGACTGAACTGCAGAATGCCAGAATATAAGGGGAAAGCCTAGCCTATCGAAGTCTATCATCTTCGAGCAACTCCAAGCATCTTGCAGCATCATAAGAGATAAGAGTGGCATATTATAATATAGTAATTATGTTGTAACATCGCATAGAGATCACTTCCTCGACTCCCTGCGAGAAAACAATCCCGGAGCCATCATTTACATTACATGCCTCAGCATCAAGTTCTAGTTGTATCGATCGAAATACAACTCCGAGCTTCCATTACCGTGGAGATGGCTATACGAATAGACAACATACTTCCCTGCAGGGGTGCACCAACTTACCCGACACGCTCGATCAACTCCGGCCGGACACACAATCAGGTCATGACAGCCCTCGGCTGATCAACACACTGCAGTCCTACCTAGGCTCGTCAGGGAGGCGAGCTCGCCGATCTACATCCTAAGCGCAGGGGTCTTGGGCCCATCGCCCTTTGCACTCTTGCACGTTGCATACGCGGCAAGTGAGCAGACCTAGCCCCCCTTATATAAGGCGAGGCGTTCGAGTCCAACCCGGCGCGTGCCACTCCATCGCTGACGTCCCTTGAGCTTTCGGCTGATACATATGACGTAGAGTGCCCATAGTTATTCCCGTGTGGTGGTTAGTGCGAAAAAGGCCAGAGGCCTACCCGGATTAATTACCCTAACTGTTAGTGTCTTGATAGTGTGGTAACGATCAATGATCCACGATATGTTGCCCCGTCGCCCCGTCTCACGGACTTGCGGCAAGGGCTAAGAATGCCCGGCCGTGTCGCATGGAAAACTTGCGGGTATCATCCAGATCAACCGAACTTCACATCACTAACAGGTACCCCTCGGGGCCGACCAAAGGTCATCATGGCTCTATGGTAAGTCAAAATAACCGTGTGCCTGAAACAACAAGGGGGAACATGAGGAATCACCCTCGATGGATTCCCACTCGATGTAACCATCAAGGTGGACTTGGAGGAATCACCCTCATTGGTTCACACTTCAGGGGTTGCACAACAGAGTCATTGTCAGGAGTGGTCAAGGAGAAATCACCCTTGATGACCATGACCGAATAGCTACACTACAGGTATCACCCTCGGCACTCGATAGTAACTCTGCAGAGTCATACAACTAAGGGGGGTGATGTGCAATTTCGGGGCCTGGACGTCAATCACGTTGATCGAGTCATCGAACATAAAGCGGCGCAACTGGGACAAGGTGGGGGTCACTGATGGATCCCTAACCAGCCTATACTAAGTAGTTCAGAATAAGCAGGTAAGGTACGACGGCAAATACAAAAGAAGGCTATGCATCACAATAGGAGCAATCAATTACAGTAGCAAAATCTAATGCAAGCATAAGAGAATATAATGGGCAATGTCGGAATGATCAAAGGGGAGGCTTGCCTGGAAGCTCTAATGCAAAGGAAGAAGGGTCATCGGAGACGTAGTCGATCACAGGGGTAGCATCGGTCTCGGGGTCTACCAGAGAGAAGAGGGGAATAAACAATAAATATAAAGTAAAAAAAGCATAACATGGCAATACGCGGTGCTAGGGGTGATCTAACGCAGTGCTAGATGATACAAACCAGGAGGGAAAACATCTGGGAATGTTTTGCCGGCATTTGGCATTTTCTGGGCAGATGAATCGGAGTGGACGGATCCATGTTTGCTATGCTAGAGGTATGTGACAGGTATGTGGGTGGCATATTCGGATTCATCACATTTCTCTAAGCAACTTTGATATATAAATTATTTTAATCTGAGTTAATGTTATTTTTCTATGAATTTTCAAAGTTTCATCAATATTCTGGTCAAAAGACTGGTCATTAGTGAAGGTGGTGGCCCACTTGTCATTTACTTAGATAAATTAAAATGATTTACTTCCTTTTTCTAACAATTGGTACTACACGTCATCTACTATATTGGATTAATTAACAACTAATTAAATAGACTAAGGGCCGGCCACACACAGTGGTGGTGCATAGCCGGCCACACTGTCCACACACCACACACACACACACAGCTCGGCCATGGTCATGGACATGGCCAACAGTAGCGGCAGCATCAGGGAGCGGCAGTAGCGTGATAAGCAGTAGCAGATCAGTAGCAGCGAGCAAGGTAGCAGCGGCAATGGGAAGCAGTAGCGCAACAGCTTGAGCAACAGTAGTACGCAGTCAGCAGCAACAGCAAGCAGAGCAGTAGCAGCGTCGGAGCAAGAAACAGGAGCAGCAGCAAAGTGGACAGTAGGGCACCCTGGCAATGTGCGGCCGTGGGTGCGCGCAGGCGAGGGCAGTAGTGGTACAGGGCATCCGTGGCCACCGCGGGCGTGCACGGCGCGAGGGGCGAGCAGTAAGCCGCGGCGAGTAGAGGCGGCTGTGGCCGGGGCATGGTGCGCGCGCTAGCAGCGCAGGGGCATGGTGTTTGAGGGCGGCGAGTGGGACGGGGGCACGGCCAGACGGTGGTAGCGGGGCAGCAACAAGAGCAGACAGGCGAAGGCGGCCGCCGGCGCGAACGGCTGGGCACGTGAAGGTAGCAACAGTAGGGGGCGGATGGGCACACGACATGAAAAGTTAGCTTCAGACACATAATTGAGCTGGGAGCATAGGGGAAACGTCGAGGACCTCACCGCGGAGCACAAGGTGGCTCGGTGAGCGGCTTAGGAGCAGCAGAGGCAGTGGATTTGGTGAGGAACTCCGGTGATACGTCTCCATCGTATCTACTTTCCAAACACTTTTCCCTTGTTTTGGACTCTAACTTGCATGATTTGAATGGAACTAACCCAGACTGACGCTGTTTTCAGCAGAATTGCCATGGTGTTATTTATGTGCAGAAACAAAAGTTCTCGGAATGACCTGAAACTCCACGGAGATTATTTTTGGAAATAATATAAAATACTAGCAAAGAATCAAGGCCAGGGGCCCACACCCTAGCAACGAGGGTGGGGGGGCGCGCCCCCTGCCTCGTGGGCCCCCTGGAGCTCCACCGACCTCAACCTTGACTCCATATATTCGTGTTCGGGGAGAAAAAAATAAAGGACAAGGATTCATCGCATTTTACGATACGGAGCCGCCGCCAAGCCCTAAACTCTCCCGGGAGGGCTGATCTGGAGTCCGTTCGGGGCTCCGGAGAGGGGAATCCGTCGTCGTCATCATCATCAACCTTCCTCCATCACCAATTTCATGATGCTCACCGCCGTGCGTGAGTAATCCCATCGTAGGCTTGCTGGACGGTGATGGGTTGGATGAGATTTATCATGTAATCGAGTTAGTTTTGTTAGGGTTTGATCCCTAGTATCAACTATGTTCTGAGATTGATGTTGCTATGACCTTACTATGCTTAATGCTTGTCACTAGGGCTCGAGTGCCATGATTTCAGATCTGAACCTATTATGTTTTCATGAATATATGTGAGTTCTTGATCCTATCTTGCAAGTCTATAGTCACCTACTATGTGTTATGATCCGGCAACCCTGAAGTGACAATGATCGGGACCACTCCCGATGATGACCGTAGTTTGAGGAGTTCATGTATTCACTATGTGTTAATGCTTTGGCCCGGTACTCTATTAAAAGGAGGCCTTAATATCCCTTAGTTTCCACCAGGACCCTGCTGCCACGGGAGGGTAGGACAAAAGATGTCATGCAAGTTCTTTTCCATAAGCACATATGACTATATTCAGAATACATGCCTAAAATACATTAATGAATTGGATCTAGTTCTGTGTCACCCTAGGTTATGACTGTTACATGATGAACCTCATCCGGCATAATTCTTTATCACCAATGCATTGCCTACGAGCTTTCCATATATTCTTCTTCACTTATTTACTTTTCCGTTGCTATTGTTATCATCACTACAAAACACCAAAAATATTACTTTTGCTATCGTTACCTTTTGCTACCATTACCACTACTATCATATTACTTTGCTACTATACACTTTGCTGCAGATACTAAGTTTCCAGGTGTGGTTGCATTGACAACTCAGCTGCTAATACTTGAGAATATTCTTTGGCTCCCCTTGTGTCGAATCAATAAATTTGGGTTGAATACTCTACCCTCGAAAACTATTGCGATCCCCTATACTTGTGGGTTATCAAGACTATTTTCTGGCACCGTTGCTGGGGAGCATAGCTCTATTCTTTGAATCACTTGGGATTTATATCTGCTGGTCACTATGAAGAACTTGAAAGACGCAAAAACAAAATTTATCCCTCAACTATGAGGGGAGGTAAGGAACTGCCATCTAGCTCTGCACTTGATTCACCTTCTGTTTTGAGTAAGCTTGCGACACCTAAACCTGCTTCTACTATTAATTCTGATATGTCGCATGTTATTGATGATGCCACTTATGCTATGCATGATACTTATGATGAAACTACTTCCATGCTTGATACTACTGTGCCACTTGGTGAATTTCTTGTTAAACAACTTGCTAGGGCTAGAGAGAATGAAATTATTGAAACTGATAATATTTGACGAAAGTGATGATGAAGGCTCTCCTAATAAATATGAATTTCCTGTTGTGCTTGTGGGCTATGTTATGGATGAAGAAACTAAAATAGACTTTCTTGGTTGTAATGATAGAAGTGATCTTAAGTAATTATTAGCTAAGCTTAAACAAAAAACTCTGAATGCTAGAATGAAATATGATCCTGCTTATGCTACTTCACCTATCTTTGTTACTGATAAGGATTATGAATTCTCTATTGATCCTGATGTAATTACTTTGGTTGAATCTGATCCTTTTTATGGCTATGAATCTGAAACTGTTGTGGCACATCTTACTAAATTAAATGATATAGCCACCCTGTTCACTAATGATGAGAGAACTCGCTACTTTTATATCCTTAAAATATTTCCGTTCTCATAAAAGGGTGATGCTAAGGTATGGTTTAATTCTCTTGATCCTGGTTGTGTATGTAGTCCCCATGATATGATTTATTACTTCTCTCCTAAATATTTCCCTGCTCATAAGAAACAAGCTTCCTTAAGGGATACATATAATTTTGTCGAAATTGAAGAAGAGAGTCTCCCACAAGCTTGGGCGTAACATCCCAAATTTTCAATCTAGAATGTTATACATTAGATCATCATTGCATATCATATTTTATTGCATTTTGGCTTGATCCTAGAAATTCTACGCTACTCAAGGACCTACGGAGAGAGTTGGGGATTTCATTATTTTCATATTCGAGTTTTCTCGAATTTTGAAAAGAGGATCGTTTGATTTTAATTATTTTCTCTTCAAATATTTCCTTTATAAAAATAAAAGAGAGAGGATAAAATGACATCCTCAAAATAGAGAAATATCTAATATTTAATATTAAAATCAAAAAAGATTTTTTATTCGGAGTTTTATCGCTATTTTATTTGAATTAGGAAAAATATGCGTTTTTCAAAATTGCATTTTAGGCCCAAATAAATGTTCACCTTGTCCGGCTTACTTTTAGACGAGGAGGAAAATTTATTTCGGGATTTATGGAGTCCATTTACTATTTCTTTTCTTTCTTTTTCTGCACGTCGAAATTATTTAAAAAACAGTGAACCGACTCCGGGCCGTACCCGAGCGGGACTCCGCCCGGGGGCCCTTTTTAAGTCGTGCCGCCGAGCCCACCGCAGCCCAAACCGCGGCGCCGCCCAAGCCCTAACCCTAGCTGCACCGCCGCCGATCCGCCGCCTCGCCTCGCGCGCCGCCGCCGCCCGCGCCGTTGTGCCCCGCCGCTGCCGCCGCCGTCCGCCGTCCGCCGCTGCCGCTGCCGCACCGTCCGCTGCCCCACGCCGCCGCACCGGAGCCGCCCCGCCGTCGCCGGACCTCGCCGGACCCCGCCGGACCAGAGGTAGCCGCCTTGGTTTTCGTGAGAAAACCATTTGGTTTTTTTCGAAACTCTAGATCCATTTTTTTAATTCGTTTTTTTTCGGTTTAGTTATTTAGTGAACGCCCGTTTTTACGTTTGTTTTAACGAACGGCTTTCACGATTTAGCCATAGACAGCGAACGTTCGTTCGTTAGCTTGTTCGTCAGTTTTTCTTTTTCTCGGATTTTCTGCGATTATTTTCGATCGTGATTTCTGATCCGATTTTCATTATAGTATAACTTTTCGCTCATTTTTCGGAATTAGGCGATTCAAGCGCCTAGAGTTTCATCTCGAAACCCTCTTTATGTTTAACCAACTTAAATAAGGTTTTGTTACTATAAAATTTGACTTTAGTCCAGATTAGTTAACGAAGCTTGTTTCTTTCGCCGTTTGAGTTTTGTTGCTCCGTTTGATTTGATTCTTTTTGCAAACCAGAGTTCTTAAGTTGAACTTTCTTGTTAGATATCTTATTTGAGTTTTACCTGTGCCCTTGCTTCATTGATTATTGTATGCTTGTTTGATTGCGATAGAGTTCCCGGAGTGCGAAGCATGCTACATCGAGTCTCTAGGTTTCACGGATCATCAGCAAGGCAAGTGACACTTTTATCATACCTCTTCACTACCCAGTTTTTATTGCATTAGATCAATCCTCAAACAATTGCATGGCTAGGATCTAATTAAATTGTGGGTTTGGCAAGTAGATGAGGTAGTACCTATTCACCTGTTTATTATCAAACCCTAGGGAGTTACTTCTACGTTGCTTACTATGTTATGCTATGCTATGCTCGTAGACGTGGATTGGGTTTGAGAGTATCCATGACAGATGTGATATTGTTATTTAATGGTTCAATTTAAGGTGGCAACTTTAATACACATCTGGGTGGATTGAGGCACCTGGGGTATCCAGTGATTGCTTATTTTTTGGAAATCCCAGGGTACTGTGTGATTCTCCTATGGACCGCCACCCAGGCTCAAAGGGATCATAAGATTATTCATACTGGAAACTTCCGTGTGCAGCCACATGCCATTATGGGCTCTAGCATAGTTGAGTAAGTTGTGGGAAACCTTTCCATGATGGGCTAGCAGATGTACGGGATTGTAGGTGTACCGGCCTATCTATCGGTTAAGGGGACCTCTTCGGAAAGACTGTGTCTCGATCATCCGTTTCTCAAACATTATTTAGTGCGAGAAATCCAACTGAGGAGATCGAGTCTTGTGGGGAAAAGTGCACAAACCTCTGCAGAGTGTACAAACAGATCATGGTTAGCCATGTCCCCGGTTATGGACATCTTGATTATCTGGTTCTTGGATTATCATGTGGATCTCATCAGTCTTTAATATAATTTGATTAGGTTAATGATTACTTTTAATTGGGATTGAGAGGGGGTTTACCTTCTCAATATTTTCAACCAACTTCATAGTTAAATAAAATATATTCCTTTGCAGTAGGGAAAAATTGGCTTTTCGCAAAACTTATTAACCATACAGCCTCCACCAGCCATATATGCATGTAGTGATAGCTTTATTCTGTTCATTAGTCTCTTGTGTTACATTGCCAGCACATTCCATGTGTTGACCCATTTTTGGGCTGCAACGTATCATGTTGCAGACTTTTCAGACGACGAGTAAGGAGCCTTAGGTTGTGGTCTTTCACTCAGTGATGTCGTTAGAGTTGATGGACTCACTTTATCTTCCAAGCCTTCCGCTGTTATCATATTAGATGGCCTTAAGCCATATTTATTATAATAAGTTTCTTTTGAGACATTCAATGTAATAAGTGTGTGATTGCTACTCTATTATAAATCCTCAAGTACTGTGCATGTCAGCATTACCGATCCAGGGATGACAATGATGCACAGACATCAGACTGTTTGAGATCTGGTCGCTACAAGATGGTATCAGAGCACACGCTGACTGTAGGACACGATCACTAAGCTAAAGCCCTAGATCACTACTCTCTTCTCATTTCTGACTTCTCTCCATTTTCTACTCTTTAGGATGGTGGACGCAAGGAACAAGTTTGCACAACCAGATGAAGACACACCCTTTGGGCGCCACTTGGAGGAAGTCACTAGGTAACTGAACATAGGAATACCAAGCTTCATCATGACTTACAACGCCACTTTACCAGAAGAGGAGTGATGGATGATTCAAGTTCCAGGAAGGACATTCACGCCAGTCACTGAGCCCATAGAGTTTTCCTTTGATGCACCAACCTGGAGTCTAGGAAAGAGTATGGCAGCTCACATCACCATGGGACGCACTGGAGAAGTTTACCACAAGGATCTCAAGGATACTATCTACCAGATTTGTGGGCGCCGAGATGAGCAATGGGAGATGATCATCATCAAGAAGGATAGATCAATTGCCACTTTCATCCAGGAGTTAAACCAGCATATTCGCCGCCAGGAAAATCAGATGTGCGCAGGCATGATAGATCTGAAGAAGGCGATGACTAGGATCACAGAGCTTGAAGAAGAACTCAAGGCAACCCACAAAGATTATGAGGAAGAAATCGTCGTACTAGTGGAGAAGAATGACGACTTGACAAGGAAGCTAGGAGTATTCATGGGAGACCCCATGTCAAGAGGAGAACATGACGGTTCCACTTTCCCGGAAAACTACATCATCATCGACGACATCGACTCGGACCCCGACGATAGTAATGATGATTATGTTGATGAAGCTGGAGCGGATATCATGGATTCTTCGACCGAACAATATTTCTAGTGGACCACCAAAACAATAGTAGTAGTCTACCATGTAAATAGTATAGTCCAAGAACTTTGTAACGATAAGTTCTAGACCGATTGTATGCCTTTGCTTGATTGATTGAGTGATATGATTGTGTTTCTCTCATGTGCATATGGGTAGTGTTTTCTCACTAGACCTCATTCTATTCTATTATCTTCCCTCTAAACCCTCAGATGCCTCCGAGACGTGACCCCGGATTTACCTTCCCACCGGAGCTCACTCAGTTGATCCAGCAACAGAATACCCTGATGCAGTTGTTAGTTCAGAACCAAGGCAACAACAACAACAACCCACCACCACCTCAGTTGACAATTTAGCCCATTTTTTGAGGTTGCAGCCGCCGGTGTTTTCTAGTAGCACCGAGTCGATAGTGGCAGATGATTGGCTCCGCAGGATTGGAAGGGAGTTAACCTATGCAGGATGCACAGATGCTGATAGGGTGCGTTTTGCCGCGCACCAATTGGATGGACCAGCAGCCTCATGGTGGGAGAATTACACTGTCACATATCCTATAGCCACTATTACATGGGACCAGTTCCAGTAGGCTTTTCGCACTGCCCATGTATCAGCAGGAGCTATGTCCATAAAGAAGCGTGAGTTTCGCAACTTACGCCAAGGAGGACGCACCGTTAGCCAGTATGTGGATGACTTTAGCAAGCTAGCACGTTATGCCCCGGATGATGTTGCTACAGATGCAGCTAAGCAGGAGAAGTTTTTGGAAGTACTGAATGATGAGCTGAGCATGCAGTTGATGGTAGCAACCTTTAATAACTACCAACAATTGATAGATAGAGCTCTCATGATTGAAGGGAAGCAGCAGTAGATAGATAACCGCAAGAGGAAGTATGGACAAGGGAAGTATAATTCTGGAGCTCAGCAGAGACCCCGTTTCACCGCGAACTCGGGAGGACTTGTGCATAACCATGGATGCCACACTCACAATGGAGGAAGTTCTCACAACCATAGTGGCTCCAAGTATGGTAATGGAGGAAGCAACGGACAAAACCGTTCCAACCCAGCAACGCCCCCCAAGAGAGATCTAAGCCACATTACTTGCTACAAGTGCCAGAAGACCGGACATTACGCCAATGAATGTCCTGAAGCTAAGAACAGAAACAGAAATGGAAGCTCTGGGAAGAAGCCCAACCCTTTCAACAGGGGACAAGTGAACCACGTTAATGTGGAGGAGATTGAAGCCCAGCCAGATGCATTAATAGGTAAGTTTTTGGTTAAGTATTTTACTGCAGTCGTACTTTTTGATGCCGGTGCGTCGCATTCATACATATCAAGGGGATTTGTGGATTAGTATAAACTGCCCACCAAAGTTCTTAGTACACCTATGTTAGTGAGCTCGCCAGGAGAAGAGTATATGGCAATCCAAGGATATTTTCAGATACCGTTGGCCATAGGTAGGCACATTTTCCCCTCAGATCTGATAATTATGGAGTCGCAAGGTTTGGATGTGATTCTGGGTATGGATTGGCTATCGCTGTATGGAGGAAACATCGATTGCGCTAGTAAGTCGATTTTGCTCACCACCCTAGAAGGAAGAAGGATCAAGTATGTATCCCGGCATGTGCCGATTAGGACTCAAGTAAATTTCTTAACAGGAGTTGTACATGAGGAAGTACCAGTGGTAAAGGATTTCCCGGATGTATTTCCAGAAGAATTGCCAGGCATGCCACCGGATAGAGACATCAAGTTTTTGATTGAGCTTTTGCAAAGCACAGGGCCAATATCTAAGAGACCGTATAGGATGCCCGCATAGAATTTAGAGGAAATTAAGAAGAAGATTAAGGAGTTACTGGATAAATCATATATTCACCCAAGTTCGTCACCTTGGGGATCACCAGTACGTCTAGTGGAGAAGAAGGATGGATTGTTAAGGATGGTTGTTGATTATCGTGTATTTAATGAAGTAATGATGAAGAACAAGTACCCACTGCCGATGATCAATGATTTGTTTGATCAACTGCAAGGAGCTAAGGTGTTTTCCAAGATCGATCTACGATCAGGGTACCACCAGTTGAAGATTGGAGAGCAGGATATACCTAAGACAACTTTTACCACAAGGTACAGGCTATATGAGTATGATGTTATGTCATTTGGCCTGACTAAAGCACCTGCTTATTTTATGAACATGATGAACAAGGTGTTTATGGATTTTTTTGGATAAGTTCATCATAGTGTTCATAGATGATATTCTGGTCTACTCGAAGAATGAAGAGGAGCATAAGGAGCACTCGCGTTTGGTACTTGGGAAGCTCAGAGAACATCAGCTATACGCCAAGTTCAGCAAGTGTGAGTTTTGGTTGAAGGAAGTTGGATTCCTTGGACACGTTATATCCGGAGAAGGAATAGCAGTAGACCCCAACAAAGTCGTAACTGTGACAAATTGGGAGGCACCCACGTCCATTGGAGAGATCCGGAGTTTTCTTGGACTCGCATGATACTACCGGAGGTTCATTGAGAATTCCTCGAAGATTGGAAAGCCTATGACGGAGTTGTTAAAGAAGGACACCAAATTCAAATGGACTGAGGAATGTGAGGCCAGTTTCCAGGAATTGAAGAAACATTTGGTTACATCACCAGTGTTGATTCTGCCAGATCAACGCAAGGATTATGAAGTGTATTGTGACGCCTCTCGTCGAGGACTTGGAGTAGTGCTTATGCAGGAAGGAAGAGTTGTTTCATATGCCTCACGACAGCTTAAAACCTGTGAGTTAAATTATTCTATGCATGATTTGGAGTTAGCAGACGTAGTGCATGCGTTGAAGATTTGGAGACATTTTCTCATCGAAAACCATTGTGAGGTATACAAGGATCATAAGAGCTTGAAGTATATATTCAAACAGAAGGAGTTGAATCTCAGGCAGAGGAGATGGTTGGAACTGATAAAGGATTATGATATAAAGTTGCACTATCATCCTGGAAAGGCTAACATAGTAGCCGATGTGTTGAACCACAAGAGTCATGTCAATACACTCATGACAGGAGAGTTACCCAAGGAGTTAGCAGAAGACCTTCGTGAGCTATGTTTGGAGATAGTTCCAAGAGGTTATGTAGCAGATTTGGAGATTCAGTCTACTTTGATGGATAAGATCAGAGAAGCACAGAAGACGGACAAGGAGATTGCCGAGATAAAGGAAAGGATGACCAAAGGAAAAGCCAAGGGATTTCGGGAGGATGAACATGATACCCTATGGTTTGAGGACCGCGTATATGTACCAAATGATCAGGAGGTCAGGAAGCTGATTTTGCAGGAGGCCCATGACTCGCCATATTCGATTCACCCAGGAAATACCAAGATGTATCTGGATCTGAAGGATAGATTCTGGTGGACCGGAATGAAGAACGATATTGCGGAGTATGTAGCAGTTTGTGATGTATGTCAAAGAGTGAAGGCAGAGCATCAGAAGCCAGCAGGATTGCTACAACCATTGCCGATACCCGAATGAAAGTGGGATAATCTAGGCATGGATTTTATCACGGGATTACCCAGGACTCGTTTAGGCTATGACTCAATATGGGTTGTAGTCAATCGCTTGACGAAAGTAGCTCATTTCATCCCAGCAAAGACCACTTACACCAGTGCTAAGTTTGCAAAGATATACATGACCAGGATCGTATGTTTGCATGGAGTTCCGAGGACAATTGTATCAGATAGAGGAACCCAGTTTACCTCAAAGTTTTGGAATCATTTGCATGAAACCTTGGAACCAGGCTAGAGTTCAGTACAGCTTTTCACCCACAGACGGATGGACAGACTGAGAGAGTCAATCAGATTCTAGAGGACATGTTGAGAGCTTGTGCGCTAGATTATGGATCTATTTGGCACGAAAAATTGCCTTACGCAGAGTTCTCATACAACAAAAGTTACCAAGCCAGTTTGAAGATGGCCTCTTTCTAAGCATTGTACGCAAGGAGGTGCAGAACACCGTTGTTGTGGGATGAAGTTGGAGACCGACAGTTGTTTGGACCAGATTTGATTAAAGTATCAGAAGAGAAGGTTAAACTGATTCGTGATAGACTCAAGGTAGCCCAGTCCAGGCAGAAGAGCTTTGCGCATTCTAAACGCAAGAACACAGCTTACGAAGTTGGAGACAGAGTGTATCTTCGGGTATCACCACTCCGAGGAGTTAAGCACTTTGGAGTTAAGGGAAAGTTAGCACCACGCTTTGTGGGCCATACAGAGTTTTGGAATGTATGGGAGAAGTTGCTTATAAGTTGGAATTACCCGAAGGATTGTCAGGAGTTCACGATGTGTTCCACATTTCCCAGTTGAAGAAGTGACACACAGAGATGGCTGACATTCCCCTGAGAGAGACAGTACCGCTGGAAGCAATTCAGTTGGATAATGTTTTGACCTATAAGGAGAAGCCAGTCAGGATCCTCGAGTTTGCCAGCCGAGTTACCCGCAGCAAGGTTATTAAGTTTTGCAAAGTTCAGTGGAGCCACCATACCGAGGACGAAGCCACCTGGGAACGAGAGGATGATCTTCGCAAAGACCACCCACACCTATTTTCTAGCGAACCCGAATCTCGAGGGCGAGATTCATCTTAAGGGGGGTAGTTTTGTAACATCCCAAATTTTTAATTTGGAATGTTATACATTAGATCATCATTGCATATCATATTTTATTGCATTTTGGCTTGATCCTAGAAATTCTGCGCAACTCAAGGACCTACGGAGAGAGTTGGGGATTTCATTATTTTAATATTCGAGTTTTCTCGAATTTTGAAAAGTGGATCGTTTGATTTTAATTATTTTCTCTTTGAATATTTCCTTTATAAAAATAAAAGAGAGATGATAAACTGACTTCCTCAAAATAGAGAAATATCGAAGATTTAATATTAAAATCCAATAAGATTTTTGATTCGGAGTTTTATCGCTATTTTATTTGAATTAGGTAATATATGCGTTTATAAAAATGCATTTTAGGCCCAAATAAATGTTCACCTTGTCCGGCTTATTTTTAGAAGACGGGGAAAATTTATTTCAGGATTTTTGGAGTGCGTTTAGTATTTGTTTTCTTTCTTTTTCTGCATGTCGGAATTATTAAATAAAAGTGAACCGACTTGGGGTCGTACACGAGCGGGACTCCGCCCGGGGGGGGGGGGGGCTTTTTAAGGCGCGCCGCTGAGCCCACCGCAGCCCAAACCGCGCCGCTGCCAATCCGCCGCCTCGCCTCACGCGCTGCCGCCGCCCGCCGCCCGCGCCGCCGTGCCCCCCGCCGCCGCCCGCCGCCCGCGCCGCTGCCGGCGCCGCACCGGAGCCGCCCCGCCGTCACCGGACCTCGCCGGACCCTAGGTAGCCGCCTCGGTTTTCCATGAGAAAACCGTTTGGTTTTTTTCGAAACTCTAGATCCGTTTTTTTTGGTTCGTTTTTTTCGTTTAGTTATTTAACGAACGCCCGTTTTTACGTTTGTTTTAACAAACGGTTTCCACTGTTTAGCCGCAGACAGCGAACGCTCGTTCGTTAGCCTATTCATCAGTTTTTCTTTTTCTCGGATTTTCCGTGATTATTTTTGATCGCGATTTCTCATCAGATTTTCGTTTTAGTATAACTTTTCGCTCGTTTATCAGAATCAGGCGATTCAAGCGCCTAGAGTTTCGTCTCAAAACCCTCTTTCCGTTTACCCAACTTAAACAAGTTTTTGCTACTGTAAAATTTGAATTTAGTCCAGATTAGTAAATGAAGCTTGTTTCTTGCACCGTTTGAGTTTTGTTGCTTCGTTTGATTTGATTCTTTTTGCAAACCGGAGTGCTTAAGTTGAACTTTCTGGTTAGATCTCTTATTTGAGTTTTACATGTGCCCTTTCTTGATTGCTTATTGTATGCTTGTTTGATTGTGATAGAGTACCCGGAGTGCGAAGCATGCTACAACGAGTCTCTTGGTTTCACGGATCATCAGCAAGGCAAGTGACACTTTGATCATACCTCTTCACTACCCAGTTTTTATTGCATTAGATCAATCCTCAAACAATTGCATGGTTAGGATCTGATTAAATTTTGGGTTTGGGAAGTAGATGAGGTAGTACATATTCACCTGTTTATTATCAAACCCTGGGGAGTTACTTCTATGTTGCTTACTATGTTATGCTATGCTATGCTCGTAGACGTGGATTGTATTTGAGAGTATCCATGATGGATGTGAGATTGCTATTTAATGGTTCAACTTAAGGTGGCAACTTTAATACACATCTGGGTGGATTCAGGCACCTGGGGTATCCAATGATTGCCTGTTTTTTGGAAATCCGAGGGTACCGTGTGATTCTCCTATGGACCGCCACCCAGGATCAAAGGGATCATAAGATTATTCATACTAGAAACTTCCGAGTGCAGCCACATGCCATTATGGGCTCTGGCATAGTTGAGTAACTTGTGGGAAACCTTTCCATGATGGGCTAGCAGATGTAGGGGATTCTAGGTGTACCGTCCTATCTATCAGTTAAGGGGACCTCTTCCGGAAAGACTGTGTCTCGGTCATCCGTTTCTCAAACATTATGTAGTGCGAGAAATCCAACGGAGGAGATCGAGTCTTATGGGGAAAAGTGCACAAACCTCTGCAGAGTGTACAAAATAATCATGGTTAGCCGTGTCCCCGGTTATGGACATCTTGAGCATCTAGTTCTGTAATATAATTTGATTGGGTTAATGATTTCTTTTAATTAGGATTGAGAGGGGGTTTGCCTTGTCAATGTTTGCAACCAACTTTGTAGTTAAATAAAATATATTCCTTTGCAGTAGGGAAAAATTGGCTTTTCGCAAAACTTATTAACCATACAGCCTCCACCAGCCATATATGCATGTAGTGATAGCTTTATTCTGTTCATTACTCTCTTGTGTTACATTGCCAGCATATTCCATGTGCTGACCCGTTTTCGGGCTGCAACGTATCATGTTGCAGACTTTTCAGACAACAAGTAAGGAGCCTTAGGTCGCGGTCTTTCACTCAGTGATGCCGTTGGACTTGATGGACTCACTTTATCTTCCAAGCCTTCCGCTGTTATCGTATCAGATGGCCTTAAGCCATATTTATTGTAATACGTTCTCTTTTGAGACATTTGATGAAATAAGTGTGTGATTGCTACTCTGTTATAAATCCTCAAGTATTGTGCCTGTCAGCATTACCGATCCAGGGATGACACTGAAGCACAGAGATCAGACTGTTTGAGGTCTGGTCGCTACATTGAGGGAGGCTTCTCCAATTACTTAATGCTTTGCCTGATCATCCTCTTAAGAAAAACGAAATACTTGATATCTTTTATAATGGACTAATCGATGCTTCTAGAGACCACCTGGATAGTTGTGTTGGTTCTGTTGAAGCTGAAATTCTATTGAATAATATGTTGACAAAAGAAAATAATTGGACCCTTGCTGAGCCAGCTCCTGAGCCAACTCCTGAGCCTATTCCTAAACCAACTCCAAAGAAAAGGGGTGTTCGATTTCTCAGTCCTGAAGATATGCAAGAGGCAAAGAAATCCATGAAGGAAAAGGGTATTCAACTGAAGATGTTATGAATTTACCTCCTATTGAAGAAATACATGGTCTTAATTTACCGCCTATTGAAGAAACACATGGTCTTGATAACACGACATAGGTAGTAAAGGTAAATTCTCCCTATAGATATGATAAAGCTGAAATCCCTCCTACTAAGTTTGCTAGCTAATGTTTGGACGAGTTTGACAACTTTATGGTTAAGCAAGCAGACTTCAATGCTTATTTTGGTAGACAACTGAAACAAAATGCTTATATGATTGAACACTTGGGTGATTATATGTTTAGAGTTAAAGGTGAACTTAATCTCATTAGAGTTAAAGGTGCTTCTTCATCCGGTTGTGTAAACTTGTTCCTTGCATCCACTATCCAAAAGAGTAGAAAATGGAGAGGAGTCAGAAGTGACAAGAGAATAGTGATCTATGGATTTAGCTTAGTGGTCTTGTCCTACACTCAGCGTGTGCTCTGATACCATCTTGTAGCGACCCAACCTCAAATGGTCACGTCTCTATGCTTCAGTGTCATCCCTGGATCAGTAATGCTGACACACACAATACTCAAGGATTTATAACAGAGTAGCAATCACACACTTATTACATCGAATGTCTCCAAAGAGAACTCATTACAATAAATATGACTTAGGGCCATCTAATACGATAACAGCAGAAGGCTTGGAAGATAAAGTGAGTCCATCCAATCCAACGGCATAGCTGAGCTGCACGACAATGACCTAACGAACCTTACTCCTCGTCTGAAAAGTTTGCAACATAATACGTTGCAGACAGAAAACGGGTCAGTACATGGAATACGCTGGCAAAATAACACAGTAGAGTAGGAACAGAATAATGCTATCACTACATGCAGACTTGGCTGGTGGAAAGCTCTATGGTTATAGTTTTGCGAAAAGCCAATTTTTCCCTACAACAAAGGAATAGATTTTAATTTTAACTATCATGGTAGTTGAAACACATTGAGAAGGTTCCTCCAACTCAATCCCAATTAAGGTGATTAACAACCCAACAATATTATTTTTAGGGTGATGAGATACTTAAGATACTCCAAGTACTAGATACTCAAGATTGTCCATAATCGGGGACACGACTAACCATGATTAGTTTATACACTCTGCAGAGGTTTGCGCACTTGTCCCCACAAGACTCGATCTCCTCCGTTGGTTTTCTCGCACTACAGGGCGTTTGAGAAATGGATGATCGAGACACAGTCTTTCAGAAACATTAACTCTCTACTCCGGGCAGACCATACCAAAACTACAAACCCACTACCTGTTGATCCACCTCTTCAAGAGCTTCACGTAACTTACTCAACTATGCTAGAGCCCATAATAGCTTGTGGCTACACACGGAAGTTTCTAGCATGAATAATCTCAGTTCCCTTTGAGCCTGGGTGGTGGTCCATAGGTAGATCACACGAGTAATCCGAGATTTCCAAAAAATACAAGCAACACTGGGTACTCCAGGTGCCTCAATCCACCCAGATGTGGATTTAAGTTGCCACCTTAAGTTGAACCATTAATTAAAAATCTCACATCTGTCATGGATTTCACTCACCCAAACCACGTCTACGAGCATAACATAGCAATGTAAGCAATGCGTAGAAGTAACTCCCAGGGGTTTGAATGTAACAGGGCAATAGGTTCTACCTCATCAACTACTTCCCAACCCAGATGTTAATGACATCCTAACCATGCAATGTTTGAGGATTGGAACTAATGCATAAAAACTGGGTGATAAAGGGGTATGATCAAAGTGTTACTTGCCTTGCTGACGATCCGCGAATCCTAGAGACTCCAAATAACACGCTTCGCACTCCTGGAATTCTATCGCAACCAAACAATAGGATACATAAGCAATCAAACAAAGAAACACGGGTAAAACATAAATAAGAAGATCCAAGCAGAAAGTTCAACTTAAGAACTCCGGTTTGCAAAAAGAATCAAATCAAACGGAGCAACGAAACTCAAACGGCGAAAGAAACAAGTTCCGTTTACTAATCTGGACCTAGGTCAAATTTTACAATAGCAAAAACTTGTGCAAGTTGGTTAACCGAAAAGAGGGTCTCGAGACGAAGATCTAGGCGCTTGAATCGCCTGATTCTGACTAATGAGCGAAAAGAAAAACTAAAACGAAAATCGGATCAGAAATCGTGATCAGAAATAATCGCGGATTAATCTGACAAAAGAAAACTGACGAACAGGGTAACGAATGAGCATTCGTTATCTGTAACGAAAGGGCGAAAACCGTTCGTTAAAATGAACGACTGGACGAACATCCGCTAAACAAAAAATCGAAGAAAAACCGGTGTACCGAAAAAAACGACTAGGGTTTTCTAACGAAAATCGATCCGGTTTTCTAAAAAACCCGAACGACGCTAACCTCGGCGAGGTCCGTCACGGCGGGGCTCCAGTGAGGGGCGGCGCTATGCGGGGCGGCGTCGGCGCGGGCGGCAGCGGCGGGCGGAGGCTCCGGGCGATGGCGGCGTGGCAGCGGCAAGGCGGCGGCAGCTCGGCAGCAGCGGCAGGCGCGGTGGCTTCGGTGGCGGGGGCGGCGGGGTGGGGCTCCAAGGGCGGCGGGGGTGCGGCTTTAAAAAGGGGGGGGGGGGCGGAGCTGCCTTGGGGAAGGGGGCACGGCGCAGGGGAAACGGGAGTTTGAGCCGGACTCCCTTTCGGTGGCGTCGGCGGCGCTGTCCCGCTAGGAGACGACGGTGCGGGGCGAGGTGGGCCGGCGCTGGGCTTCGGCCCAGCTAGGCCTAGGCGCGTTTTTTTAAATAATAATTCCGCCGAAAATCAGATAAATCCTAGAAAAAAATAAAATTCTAAAAATGCCAAAACAAATTTTCTCCATCTAAATAAAATATTTAGAACGAGATGAACATTTTCTTGGCCCTAAAATACAATTTTCAAAACGTGCAATTTTTCTAATGCAACCAAAATTGCAAAATAAAATCCAAATAAAAGCAAAAATTGATTTTAATATCTTTCCTCCAATATTTCATTTATTTTGGAGAAGTGATATTATCTCCTCTCATATATTAATATGAAATATTTTCAGAGAGAAAAGTAATTAAAACCAAAATCCTCGTTTCAATATTTGATATAAGTCAAATATGGAATCTGGGAAATCCCCAACTCTCTCTGAGGGTCCTTGAGTTCCTTAGGATTTCGAGGATCGCGAGACCAAATGCAACAAAACATGATATGCAAGAATGATCTATGGATAACATTCCAAATTGAAAATTTGGGATGTTACAACTCAAGTAGAACAAGTACTTAAAGCTCAGAATGATTTGCTCAATGAATTAAATAGTAAGAAAAATGATAATGCTGTTAGAGTTATGACTAGAGGTGGTAAATGACCCAGGAACCTTTGTATCCTGAGGGCCATCCTAAGAGAATTGAGCAAGATTCTCAGAGAAATGATATAGATGCACCTAGTCCTTCTAAAAGGAAGAAAAAGAAAAATTATAGGACTTTGCATGCTTCTAGTGAACCTATTATTGACACACCTGAGAATCCCAATGATATTTCTATTTCAAATGCTGAAACACAATCTGGTAATGAACATGAAACTAGTGATAATGTTAATGATAATGTTCATGGTGATACTCAACCTAGCAATGATAATTATGTAGAGATTGAACCTGCTGTTGATCTTGATAACCCACAATCAAAGAAGCAACGTTATGATATGAGAGACTTTGTTGCTAGGAAACATGGTAAGGAAAGAGAGCCCCGGGTTCAGAATCCCATGCCTTTTCCTCCTAAGCCATCCAAGAAAAAGGATGATGAGGATTTTGAGCACTTTGCTGAAATGATTAGATCTATCTTCTTGCGTATGCGTTTGACTGGTATGCTTCAAATGAATCCTTATGCTAAGTACATGAAAGATATTGTTACTAATAAAAGAAAGATACCGGAAGCTGAAATTTCCACCATGCTTGCTAATTACACTTTTAAGGGTGGAATACCTAAGGAACTTGGAGATCGAGGAGTACCCACTATACCATGCTCCATTAAAAGAAACTATGTTAAAACTGCCTTATATGATCTTGGAGCCGGTGTTAGTGTTATGCCACTTGCTTTATATCATAGACTTGATTTAAATAAGTTGACACCTACCAAAATATCTTTGCAAATGGCTGATAAATCTACTGCTATACCTGTCGGTATTTGTGAGGATGTGCCTGTTGTGGTTGCAAACGTTACTATTTTAACGGACTTTTTTATTCTTAATATTCCCGAGGACGATAATATGTCTATTATTTTTGGAAGACCCTTTTTGAATACTGCAGGGGCTGTTATTGATTGCACCAAAGGCAATGCCACTTTTCATGTTAATGGTAATGAGCATACTGTACACTTTCCGAGGAAATAACCTCAAGTTCACAGTATCAATTCTATTGGAAAATTCCATTGATTATTTTTGGAGGCTTCGAATTTCCTCTTCCTACTGTCAAGAAGAAATATGATATTCTTATTGTTGGGGATGTGCATATCCCCATTGAGGTAACCTACTGTTATTCGAAAATTCTCGGGTTCCATGTTATTCGGAATGAGTTCGTTAACAAGACCTGATCAACCTTGTTAGTGGATTACTTTTGATGAGCATGAGATGGATGAAGTTAGAAAACACAACTCTCTGTACCCTCTTTTTACTTTATGTTATTTATATTAAATAAAGCAAAATACTAATTTTTGTCTGTTTTCTGATTTTTTTCGTGCAATATAAAAATACCCCAAAAATAAAAGTTCTCCAAATGCCCTGAAAATGTCATCTACTGAGAGGGGACAAACACCGGCAACAGAGACGAAACACAATCAATGCAATGCAATAATATGATGCATGAATGTGACATAGCAATAATGTTATGATTTGCACTAATGCATCTAGCAACAATTTTAAATGAAGTCCATATGGACCAAGGGTTCATATGCAAACTCCATATTTAGCATTTAAAATGCCATTATCATGATTTCACTTATACAATGGGTATAAGTTGGTTTATCATGCATGAAAGTAGAATAAATGGATAGATTGGATTTTTCTAATAATTTGATCGATGACACCGATGAAGAACTATACTATCTTCAAAAGTGCCAGGCAAGCAAAACCCCCTTGTTCATTCCGATACAATCCCACTCTCTCGCTCCTGCTCTCTTTTACTGCATTAGGACAACAGCGATTCAACTATTACATGTTGCGGTACTTGGACCCCTTTCCTCTGCATGACCTATCATTGCCACAGTAAATAGATGAAACCCACTAGCATGAGTAGCAGTTGTTTGAGCCCTGATGTGCCTACTCATTCATGCTTGTTTGTCATGCTTGCTACTGCTTAGAGTTGAGTCAGGTCTGATTCATCGGTGATGAATTGGAATGGTGATGAACATGTCCTACTGTGTGTGAGCTAAGTATGTGAACACGATTTGGTAAAGGTAGCGGTGAGAGGCCATGTAGGAGTACATGGTGGGTTGTCTCATTGCAGCCGTCCTCAGGAACTGAGTTCTGTGTCTGTGATCCATGAACAGTTACTACCACACAGTGGGCTCTGGGCGCTCCAAGCTCTCTCGACTTATTAATCAACTCGATCTCTGTCCAGGAGTTGCAACTAGTTTCTGGTGTTTGTAGGTAGTGTTAGTAGTCTACCAAGTGGCACCCGGTACAGGTGGGCTTGGGACAGACTAGGCACAGTGGCCCGGTGTACCAAGTGGCACCCGGATGGTGGGCTTGGGAACCCTGTACACATCGTTTGGGGACGTAAGGGATACCCCGGCTGGATCTCCTTGCGGATGGAACCCGAATAGGCGATAAACCTGGACGAGAGACTTGTGTGGTTAGTCAGGTCGTGGCCGACTCCCTCACCAGGCTTCCGCTTGAAGGTTGCCAAGATACACGACGTGTACATGGTGGTAAGTGGCGAGAGCGTCTGTGAAGAAGTACACCCCTCCAGGGTTATCATTATCTATTCAAATAGCCGGATTCCTCGGATATGGAAACTTGGACCCCTTGCATAGTTCATAGACAAGTGAAAGTGGATACTCTTAAATGCGCAAGATAAGCGTGAGTGCTATGGATGGCTTTCTCGTAGGGAGATGAGAGCGGATCCATAGTGGTGTATTGATATGGTGAATTTGTGGACTCGTGTGCGCCACCTTAAAAGAGTTACTTGCAATCGTAGTTCAGGTTAGCCACTGAGTCAAAGCTGGCTTGCTGCAGTCAAACTCCATCACCCCTTATTTATACTGATGCATATGTAGTTGGTTTTGATGTAAGTCTTGCTGGGTACATTTGTACTCACGTTTTCTTAATTTATGTTTTGCAGAGAGATGTCAGTCTCGCTAGTAGTTCCACATGGACCTTGACATTTAGCTTGATACCTCAGCTACGATCTTGTGCCCTCGGCAGGATCTGGTAGATAGTCAGGCTCCTCAGCCTTCTTCATTTTTAGTTGTCTGTACTCAGACAAGTTAAGCTTCCACATGTGCTTTGACTTGTATGCTCTGAATGTTGGGTCATGAGACCCATGTTTGTAATATCTCGCTCCTCGGAGCCTAATGAATAAATACTCTGAGTCGTAGAGTCTTGTTGTGATGCCATGTTGTACTGCACATATTGAGCATGTTGTGTGTATGATTGAAATGCTTGGTATGTGTGGGATCTGACAACCTAGTTGTTTATCCTTGGTAGCCTCTATTATGGGGAAATGTAGTCTTGTGCTTACATGAGCCATAGTACTCCGCTACAGCCCAGATCACCGTAGTCCTGCTAGCCCAGCACTACTGCTCCGGAACACTTGACTGGCCGGCATGTGATTCACTTCGTTCCTGTGTCTCTCCCTTCAAGGAAATGTCACGCGGTGACATCCGGAGTCCTATTAGCCCAGTGCTACAGCCCAGATTCACACGCTGCTGACCGACATGCTCGATGTTGATTCATGTATGCCTGTCCCTGTAAGTTAGTGCCACTTTGGGTTCACGACTAGTCATGTCGGCCCGGGTTCTCTATCATATGGATGCTAGCGACACTATCATATACGTGAGCCAAAAGGCGCAAACGGTCCTAGGCCATGGTAAGGCGACACCCGTGGGAATACCGTGTGTGAGGCCGCAAAGTGATATGAGGTGTTACCGGCTAGAACGATGTGACTTGGAATCGGGGTCTTGACAGCTTTGAAAATTAAATATGATTTTTTCTGGAATATTTGAGAATATCTAGCACTGAGAACATAGCAGGGGGAGTAAGCACCTGGCCACAAGGGTCCACGGCACGCCCCCTGCCTCGTGGGCCCATGGTGGCCCCCCTCCACTTATTCCTGCACCCACACACTTCTTCTTCCTCCCAAAAAATCACCATCTATCTCAAGCACGAGTTCTAGCTCATTTTGCTGCGATTTTTGATCTCCTTGCTCAAAGCACCTCTCACAAAACTGCTTTGGGGGATTGTTCCTTGGTATGTGAATCCTCCATTGGTCCAATTAGTTTTTGTTCTAGTGCTTTATTCATTGCAAATTTGTGCTGCCTAGGTGACCATGCTCTTGAGCTTACATGTCAAATTTATATGGTTCCAAGTAGTTCTAATGCATGACATATGTTCTAGGCACTTGTTGGAGTAGTTGCTATCAATTTTGTTGAGTTTGGTTTACTTTTATTTGAAGTTACTGAAATTTTGAGAAAAATTTCAGAGAAAAAATATGCTTAGGAAATGTACCAAGGAGGTACTTCAAGGAAGCAAGGACCCAGGCTTGCAGTGCGCGATGCTGATGATGAGCCACCAAGGGACGCTCCAGTGTGGCCTTATGAGTGGCCTTCAGAGGACTTCGTCGATCGAGCAGGAATTAAGGAAGAATTTAACGCATATTTGCGTAACGCTGATCTTGCGAGCTTAGAGGCAGAAAAGTGCCTTCAGTACCACTATCTCACTAGTTCCTTTGTAGGGAGGTTTGAATTTTCATCTTCACACAATTCTCAAACTGTCCTGTTTGATCTTTATGAAAATTCTTATACTATGTACTTAAAGGACGTTACCACTGCTTGCAAACTTCCACAATGGGGTAGTGCTAGTGAACCTCACAAATTTGAATTTAGAGATTTTCTTGCTAGTATAACTGTGGGGGAATCTAGAGATATAGCACAAGCTATCATAGGGACCACTCGTTTTCCTACTATACATTATTTTGCTCTCTTCATAGGTAGGTGCATAAATGGTAAAGATGAAGCATGTCATATGTGTGTCCCTGATCTCAGTAGTTTTAGGGGTGCTGTGTTAGGACATAAATCTTATAATTTGGGAGCCATTGTTGCACATAGGTTGCATCATAATAGATTTAATGGAGATTTCTTTGGTGGAATTTATGCAACCCATATAGCTAATTTTCTTGGTATAACCATACGTGAGGATTATGAGGCTATGGTTCGTCATCATTTTGTTGAGAGGAACGATCAGTTCCTCCAGTAACGACTAATCTTTGACAGACGACGCACCTATCACGTCGCTCTCCCTGCTTCTACTTTTTTTGACTTTCAGGCAAAAGGGAGATATTTTATAACCATGGAGGAGATGGAAGAGTATAAGAGGGGGGCTGAGATAGCTCGCCTCCAAGCTGCACCCCACGATGCAATGACTGTTGCATCTCAGTATGACCCCAACTACAACTTTGGATATCCGCCAGGCCATCCGTTGCATTAGACCAACCTAGGCCAAAAGCCTAAGCTTGGGGGAGTACGTATTTCCCACCGACAGTACATTTATGTACACACACTCATTGCTAGTTGTCGGTGCTCATACTTCTTCACTATAATATCGATGCTAGTTTATTTGTTTTTTATGCTTTCTTCTTGTGTGTTTGATAACCCTTAAGAAAAACCAAAAAAAATTAGTTGTAGCTTTTAGCTAGTTTTAATTTCCATGCATGTAGTAGTAATTAAAAAGAAAACTGAAAGTGCAACTATCCCTGGGTGGTTTTGGTAATTCTTAACAACATATAGTTCATTGAGCTAATGCTATTTCAAGATAAACATTTCAGGACCCTTCAAAATGCTAAGGATACAAGATTGGCTCAAGCTCAAAGCAGAAGACTCTACATTTTCTATTTTTTTAGTGATCCAAGATCAAATTGAGTCTATAGGAAAAGCCAATACTATTAAGAAGGGATGAGGTGTTGCTTAATGAGGTGGTTGCTCAAAATGCTTAGTGATATACTCCAAAACCCCCCACTAATTTCTCATATACACGTATGTCCCACACCAAATATCCAACTCGGCCCCACCGATTCTTTCTATCCGGTGCCACCGAGTTCAGGTGACATAGCCACTGCCAGAAACCCTAGTCTTTTCGTTCTCACCGATAGGGATCTCGGTCTCACCGAGATGGGATTGTAATCTCTTTGTTTCCCTTCGTAACGTTTCGGTCAAACTAAGATGAGCGACCGGTCCCACCGAGATTGCAATGTAAACTCTCTGTTTCCCTTTCGTAACACTTCGGTCCAACCGACATGAGTGAATCGGTCTCACCGAGTTTGCCTGACCAACTCTATGTTAGTCCATTACCAAAATCGGTCTCACCGAGTTTGTGTAATCGGTCTCACCGAGATTACGTTATGCCCTAACCCTAATGAAATCGGTCCCACCGAGTTGACATGTCGGTCCCACCGAGAATCCTAAGGTTCACATTTTGAACTAAACCGGTCTGACCGAGTTGCATGATTCGGTCCCACCGAGTTTGGTGATTTGTGTGTAACGGCTAGATTTTGTGTGGAGGCTATAAATACCCCTCCACCCACTCTTAATTTAAGAAGAGAGCCATCAAAACATGCCTACACTTCCAATACATATTTTCTAAAAGAGAACCACCTACACTTGTGTTGAGGTCAAGATATTCCATTCCAACCACATAAATCTTGATCTCTAGCCTTCCCCAAGTTGCTTTCCACTCAAATCATCTTTCTACCAAATCCAATCCTATGAGAGAGAGTTGAGTGTTGGGGATACTATCATTTGAAGCACAAGAGCAAGGAGTTCATCATCAACACACCATTTGTTACTTCTTGGATAGTGGTGTCTCCTAGATTGGCTAGGTGTCACTTGGGAGCCTCCGACAAGATTGTGGAGTTGAACCAAGGAGTTTGTAAGGGCAAGGAGATCGCCTACTTCGTGAAGATCTACCCTAGCGAGGCAAGTCCTTCGTGGGCGACGGCCATGGTGGCATAGACAAGGTTGCTTCTTCGTGGACTCTTCATGGGTGGAGCCCTCCGTGGACTCGCGCAACCGTTACCCTCTGTGGGTTGAAGTCTCCATCAACGTGGATGTACTATAGCACCACCTATCGGAACCACGGATAAAAAATCTCCGTGTCAACATTGCGTTTGCTCCCTCAAACTCATCCCTTTACCTTCCTATGCAATTGTTTTACATTCCCCTGCTATACTCTTAGAATTGCATGTGTAGGTTGATTACTTGTTTGTGCTAAGTTGCTAAAATCTGCCAAGAACTAAAATTGGGAAAGGCTAGATCTTTATTTGGACAAGTAGTCTAATCACCCCCCTCTAGACATACTTTCGGTCCTACAAGTGGTATCAGAGCCTTGGTCTCCATTTGCTTTTATTTCCATAGCTTTTGGTGGTCATAGCCTTGGTTTCACAACCTACGAGAGTATGGTGTCTAGCGAGGGAAATTACCACTGTAGAGGTCCTTACTTTGATGGTACAAATTTTGCTAGTTGGAAGCATAAGTTGAAAGTGCATATTCTTGGACATAACCCCGCTATTAGGGCTATTGTGTGTATTGGCTTGCAAGGTGAATTCTTCGGTGGGAGAGAACCAAACCGTGAAGCTACCGCGGAAGAGTTGAAGATGCTACAATACAATGCTCAAGCTTGTGATATTCTCTTCAATGGATTATGCCCCAAAGAATTCAACAAAATCAGCTGTCTTAAGAATGCAAAGAAAATTTGGGATACTTTGATTAATATGCACGAAGGTACCGACTCCTTCAAGGAATCCAAATTGGATGTGCTTCCAAGTCAACTTGACAAGTTCAAAATGAAGGATGGTGAAGGTGTCACTGAAATGTATTCTAGGCTTGCTCTCATCACAAATGAGACTGTCGGCTTAGGAAGTGAAGAGATGACCAACAAATTCATCATCAAGAAATACTAAGAGCCTTGGATGGAAAATATGATGAGTGTGCACATTGATCCAAATGATGCCCAATTACAAAGATCTCAAGCCAATGGAAGTCATTGGAAGAATTGTTGCTCATGAGATGTCACACAAGGATAAGGAAGAGCTTCACAACAAGTCAAGAGGTGCTTACAAGGCCTCATGAAGAATTGAGCGTAATGGTAAAGAACTTCAACAAGTTCTACAAGAGTAGAAGCAAAGAAAGAAGTTCCAAGTCAAGGTCCTACAATGATAAAAGATCTTCTAGTCGTGAGCGTAATTGCTACAATTGTGGAAGACCCGGACACTACTCCAATGAGTGTACGGCTCCCTACAAAAGAAGAGAAGATTCTCCCAAAAGAAGAAGTAGAAGAATCACCACCAAGAGAAAGGAGGAGTAGAGATGATCTTTATGAAAGAAAACCCTCTCGGAGAAGCAAGGATTCGGAAAGGAAATAAAAGTCATCAAGGAGCTACACAAAAAGAAGACATCAAGCTCATGTTGGTGAATGGGTATCCGACTCCGACTCCGACAATCACTCCGAAAGAAGTTATCACTCCAACTCCAAATATACTCAAGATGAAGGTGTTGCCGGTCTATCACTTGTGTCAACCAACTCCTACAACATATTTGACTCACCAAATGAAGGAATTGGAAGGTGATTCATGGCCAAAGGTCCAAAGGTAACACATCCTGAGTATGTTGATTTCGATAGTGATGAAGATGATTTGCTAGGTGATGATGATTTACTTGTTGACAACTCTAGTGATGAAAACTATGATGAAACGTCAATTAATCATGCTAATCAAGATAAAACAAATGATAATGATAAGAAGGAGATTGAGCGTCTAACTAAAGAACTAAACACTCTTAAGTTAGCTCATGAAACTACCTTGCAAAATCATTGAGAACTTTTAAAGACTCATGATAAGCTACGCTTTGAAAAGCTCAACCTTGAGCAAGAGCATGAGTTTTTAAAGGAAATCAATGATGATCTTCGCAAGAAAAGTTCTTCTTACATTGCCAAGCATTTACTCTTGTCTACATATGTGCCACAAGTTAAATCTAGCAATAAGAGCAAGAAAGATTCTTCATCTAGTAGTAACAACAATCATACTAAATCCAATATTGTTGCTTCTAGTAGTTCTCTTGATTCCACTAATGATTCTATTATCCAAGTTACACTTGAGCATGAAAATAGCTTATTAAAGGGAATTATAGAGACAGGTGTTTACAAGAGCCTTGCCGGGAGTAAGCAATTTGAGGAAATTGTACGCAAGCAAGGAAGACACCGGAAGAATCAAGGTGTTGGTTTTGAACGAAAGTTCAATGCCAACGGAGTTGAGTGGGAAGAAGATCAATACTCCAAGACGAAGTTTGTTCCTCAACAAGAGAAGTATGATCCTACTTCTTTCAAAGGGACACAAGCTCAAGATGATCTTCCACCACAAGACCACAAGCAAAAAGGGAAGGACAAGCTTCAAGAGGAGATTGATGCATTTGAAGAAGCACCCAAGGCCTTGGTCAAGTGGGTTCCCAAGACCACATCAAGTTCTACTTCATAAAGTACAACTACAACTCCAAGGGTTCCCATCAAGATGGTGTGGATCCAAAAGAAGAAGAACTAGAGAGTTCTTCAGGGTGACTCCGCCAACATACTTGATGACCCACAAGTATAGGGGATCTATCGTAGTCCTTTCGATAAGTAAGACTGTCGAACCCAACGAGCAGCAGAAGGAAATGATAAGCGGTTTTCAGCAAGGTATTCTCTACAAGTACTGAAATAAGTGGTAACAGATAGTTTTGTGATGAGATAATTTGTAACGAGCAACAAGTAACAAAAGTAAATAAAGTGCAGCAAGGTGGCCCAATCCTTTTTCTAGCAAAGGACAAGCCTGGACAAACTCTTATATAAGGAAAAGCGCTCCCGAGGACACATGGGAATATCGTCAAGCTAGTTTTCATCACGTTCATATGATTCGCGTTCGTTACTTTGATAATTTGACATGTGGGTGGACCGGTGCTTGGGTGCTGTTCTTACTTGAACAAGCATCCCACTTATGATTAACCTCTATTGCAAGCATCCACAACTACAACAAAAGTATTAAGGTAAACCTAACCATAGCATGAAACATTTGGATCCAAATCAGCCCCTTACGAAGCAATGCATAAACTAGGGTTTAAGCTTCTGTCACTCTAGCAACCCATCATCTACTTATTACTTCCCAATGCCTTCCTCTAGGCCCAAATAATGGCGAAGTGTTATGTAGTCGACGTTCACAAAACACCACTAGAGGCTAGACAACATACATCTCATCAAAATATCGAACGAATACCAAATTCACATGACTACTAATAGCAAGACTTCTCCCTTATCCTCAGGAACAAACATAACTACTCACAAAGCATATTCATGTTCATAATCAGAGGGGTAATAATATGCATAAAGGATCTGAACATATGATCTTCCACCAATTAAACCAACTAGCATCAACTACAAGGAGTAATTAACACTACTAGCAACCTACTAGCACCAATGCCGGACTTGGAGACAAGAATTGGATACAAGAGATGAACTAGGGTTTTGAGATGAGATGGTGCTGATGAAGATGTTGATGGAGATTGCCCTCTCCCGATGAGAGGAGCATTGGTGATGACGATGGCGACAATTTTCCCCTTTGGGAGGGAAGTTTCCCGGGCAGAACAGCTCTGTCGGAGCCCTAGATTGGATCCGCCAAGGTTCCGCCTCATGGCGGCGGAGTTTCGTCCTGAAAGGTTGGTTATCCTTTTTTTCTCGACGAAAGTCTTCATATAGGAGAAGATGGTCATCGAAGAGCCACAAGGGGGCCCACATGGTAGGGGGGCGCGCCCTAGGGGGGCTCCCCCACCCTCGTGGAAAGGGTGTGGGCCCCCTGGTCTTCATCTTTGGCGATGATTTTTCATTATTTATTGTAAGGTATTCCGTGGAGTTTCAGGACTTTTGGAGTTGTGCAGAATAGGTCTCTAATATTTGCTCCTTTTCTAGCCCAGAATTCCAGCTGCCGGCATTCTCCCTCCTTTATGAAAACCTTATACAATAAGAGAGAATAGCCATAAGTATTGTGACATAATGTGAAATAACATCCCATAATGCAATAAATATCGATATAAAAGCATGATGCAAAATGGACGTATCAACTCCCCCAAGCTTAGACCTCGCTTGTCCTCAAGCGAAAGCCGATAACAATAAATATGTCCCCATGTTTAGAGGTAGAGGCGTCAATAAAAATAAAATACGGAAATGAGGGCATCATGATTATTCTCATAACAGCAACATACATAGATATTGTCATATGATTACTTATGTTCAAGTGATGATCTATTCACAATGCAAAAGTATGAATCAAAAACCTTATTGAGAACCAACAAACTATAACCTCAGTCATTGAAGCAATTGCAATTTATCATAACATCAGAAAGAGTCTATGTCAGAGCTAAAAAAAGCAAGTCCACATACTCAACTATCATCTAGTCCTTCATAATTGCTAACACTCGTGCAATACTTGTGGTTACCGAGTTTTAATCGGACACAGAGAAAGATAGGGGCTTATAGTTTCGCCCCACAACCTTTTACCTCAAGGGTAATGTCAACAATAATAACTCATGCCCCCCTACATCCAATTAGATATATATATATATATATATATATATATATATATATATATATATATATATATATATATATATCAGGTTCTTTCCAACATGCTGGGCTTGCCAAAGGATAAAATGAAAAAGGGAGAGGTGAAGATCACCATGACACTTGCATAAGGTAGAAGATAATAATAAAAGATAGTCCCTTCGCAGAGGGAAGCAGAGGTTGCCATGCGCTTTTATGGTTGGATGCACAAAATCTTAATGCGAAAGAACGTTACTTTATATTGCCCCTTGTGATATGAACCTTTATTATGCAGTCCGTCGCTTTTATTACTTCCACATCACAAGATCGTATAAAGCTTATTTCTCCCACACTAATCAATCATACATATTTAGAGCAATTTCTATTGCTTTGCACCGATGACAACTTACTTGAAGGATCTTACTCAATCCATAGGTAGATATGCTGGACTCTCATGGCAAAACTGGTTTAAGGGTATTTGGAAGCACAAGTAGTATCTCTACTTGGTGCTGAGAATTTAGCTCGCATGAGGGGGAAAGGCAAGCTCAACATGTTGGATGATCCATGACAACATACTTTATCTCAGATATAAGAAAACATAACCCATTATGTTGTCTTCCTTGTCCAACATCAACTCTTTAGCATGTCATATTTTGATGAGTGCTCCCATTCATAAAAGATGTCAATAATAGTATATTTATATGTGAAACCTCTCTTTCCTTATTACTTCCTATTAATTGCAACGATGACCAAAGCTATGTCTACCAACTCCCAACAACTTTTAATCATCACACTCTTTCTATGTGAAGTCATTACTATCAATAAGATCAATGTGAACTTTTGTTTCTTCTTATTCTTTTTCTCTTTTCTTTTATTCACCCAAGATCATAGCAAGAAAATCAAGCCCTTGACTCAATCACTAATCTTTATTATATAGCTCAAGGACTCGATTACATAGAAGGATAATAAAGCAAAACTCATGACTAGATCATACTAAGAACTTTTATTCTACTAGATCAAAATACTACTAATAGGATCGAACTAAGGAAAACGGTAAAGGTAGGAGTTGTGATTGTGATACGATACCGGGGCACCTCCCCTAAGCTTGGCGGTTGCCAAGGGGAGTGCCCGTACCCATGTTATTATATCTCCTTGGTTGGTGAAGATGGAGGTGATGGATAGTCACACATCAAGCGTAAGAGGTCCTCTAGCTTGCGAACAATGCCCTTGAGTGCAAAGATATGCTCCTTCAACAAAATATTTTCACTTGTGAGATACTTGTTTTGAATACAAGTTAACTCAATCATCTGGAAAGCTTCAATCTCAGTTGGGGTAAGAAGGTTGTGATCAAGTGGAAGGATGTCTTCTGTTGCCGGATCTTGGTTCTCTGTGGCCTTCTTGATCCCTTCATCCTTGTTGATCTCCATGGGTTCTTCCCTCTTCAGCTCTATCTTCATTAGCCAGGCATCTTTGTCACCGTTGTTGGAGGAGGGGGACGACATGATGCCTGGCGTTGACAACCCTGACAGAGAACAGCCCAAAACAAGAATAGAGGATATTTGCGGGATACGGGAGTCAAAACCTTCGGGAGAATATATAGTGAATTTTTGCCGACCAAAATACGTATCGTGCAAGAAAACGGAATCCGAAAGGCACATGAGGTGATCACGAGGTAGGGGGCACGCCCTCCACCCTCGTGGGGCCCTCGTGTCCTTCTCGGACTGCTACTTAATTTTCTATTTTCTAAATATTCCAAAACGGAGAAATATTGCCTTAAAAATTGTTTTGGAGTCGGTTTACTTACCGTACCACATACCTATTCCTTTTCGGAGTCTGAAACGTTCTAGAAAGTGTCCCTTATGTATCCCTCCGGTGTTACGGTTTCAATAATATTGGTTTCAATATTTATGGGATTACCTGAGATATAATGTTTAATTCTTCGACCGTTTACCACCTTCGGATTTGTGCCTTCGAAGTTGTTGATTTTTATGGCACCGGAATGATAGACCTCCTCGATAACATAGGGGCCTTCCCATTTAGAGAGAAGTTTTCCTGCAAAAAATCCTAAACGAGAGTTGTATCCTTTTGTATCCTTTTATCATGCCATCTTTTAACCTTTTCTTTAAACAACTTGGCATTTTCATAAGCTTGGGTTCTCCATTCATCAGGTGATCTAATATCAAATAACCTCTTTTCACCGGCAAGTTTGAAATCATAGTTGAGCTCTTTAATAGCCCAACATGCCTTATGTTCTAGTTCGAGAGGTAAGTGACATGCTTTCCCATATACCATTTTATACGGAGACATACCCATAGGATTTTTATATGCATGTCACAGCCCCAGTTCAGCCCTTGCTTGTCTTTGCATCATCATCTTGCATCATGATTAAATTCCATTAAAATTTGGAAATGGGGATTGCCTAAACCCTAGCATTAAAGGAATTAACTAGGTTCAAACTTAAAACTTTTCAATGAACCCAAAATGCCCTTCAAAAATGTCCACCATCTTTGGTCCTGGCTAAATCCTCTGCCAAAAATGGTTTCATATTTTTGGAGGCTATTCTGGATTTTTGAATTAAATCATAAGTATTTGAATTTGGACATTTAAATTCTATAAAATATTTTAAATGTCCAAATAATCTTGAAAGCATTTGAGGGCTATTGGAAATAGTTTCAAAAGTGCCCACAATTATTTTCAGGATTTTAAAAATGAATTAGTATTTTTACTAATTCAAAACAGAAAAGAAAAAATAGAAAACAGAAACTAAATTAAGAGAGAGAGAGTAACCTCACCTGCAGCCCACCTGGCCAAAGCCAGCCCGGCCCACCAGGGGCAGCACCGTCTTCTTCCTCCTACCAGGAGGAGAAGCAGCTGCGTGCCCGATGGCCGGCGAGCCGCGCTGGCTCCTCCCTGCCTGCGTGCCCCCCCCCCTCGACTACCTGGTCGCCACCACGACACCCCTGACCCCCTCTCACTCCCCCTCTCTCGCTCTGGACTCCCTCCCCCTCCTCTGCTTCCTCTCCCGCGTTCGACCACGGGCACCCGAGAGCGCCGACGAGCACCACCGGGGCCATCGTCCACCCCGCACCTCGCTGTTGCTTCCAAAGGAACCGCCATCACCCTCTGTGTCATCTACACCAACCCATTCGACCGCGGGAGCCCTGTAGCGTCGTCCCCGAGCTCGTCTTCTACCTTCGGCCGCCGGCAACCTCACCTTCGATTTGCCGCCATCTCCGCGTCGCCGAGCTCGCCGACTTGCTCGTCCGACTCGCCGTGAACCACTGACCCTAACCCCCCTCCTTTGCGCTCCATTTGCACGCTGTAGCCGCTGCTCCACCGGAGACCGAACCGCTCTGCCGCCCGAGCTTCTCGCTGCCGTGGCCACAGTCGTCGAAGCTCCCAACTGAGCACACCCACGTGCTCACCGCGTCGCGTAGGTGCCGTAGGAGCTAAGCACACCACTCCACGGCCACCGCAGCCCCGTTCCCGAGTGTGCCTGAACTCCGGCCGCCGCCGAGGTCGACTCCGCGCACAACTCCGGCCACTCTAGCTGCTGCTGCTTGCTGCGTTGGATGCGGGAGAGCTCCAGCTCCCCGCGGATGCCCTCCGCCGCTTGTTTCATCACCTGTGCTGTGTTTCCGAGCCGTGCCGCCGTCTCGGGCCTCGCCGGCGTCATGTCGCCGGTGGGGTTGACCCATTTGACCACGTGGGCCCCGCCCCCTAGTCAAACCTAGATTAGGAGTAAACTAACACTAATTTAGTTAGGTTAGCCGCTGACATGTGGGCCCCGACCCCACTGACATTTTAGTTAGGCTTAATTTAAGGTTAATTAACCATATTAATTAGCTGAGTCAATGACATATGGGTCCCACGGGTCAGGTTTGACCTGGCCGACCAGTTGACCCGCCGACATCACCCTTGCGCAATGCTGACGCAGTAAAGCTTTTCTAGGATTTTAAATAAATCAGAAATGGTTTATTTATTTCAGAAAATAGCTAAAACTTCTAAAAATCATAGGAAATAATCTATAACTCCAAATGAAATAAATTATATATGAAAAATTATTAGAAAAATCCAAGGAATCTGAATATGGCATTTTCATGCATGTTTGAACAACCTAACCTCACTGTTTAGTCCAAAACATGACAATGCACTATTTGAATTCATAGTTTGAATTTGAATTTGACCCTAGTGTTCAAACCAACTCCATTTAACCTGTTGCTAGTTGCATTAGGTCAACCAACAACATATTTCCATGTCACATTCATGCATCATAATGTTGCATTGCATTGATTGTGTTCCTTCTTGTTTGCCGGTATTCGTCCCCTCTCGGTAGACGTGGTTTTGACGATGTGATCGATGACACTGATGAAGAGCTATACTATCTTCAGAAGTGCCACGCAAGCAAAACCCCCTTGTTCATTCCGATACAATCCCACTCTCTCGCTCCTACTCTCTTTTACTGCAATAGGACAACAGCGATTCAACTGTTACATGCTGCGGTAGTTGAACCCCTTTCCTCTGCATGACCTGTCATTGCCACAGTAAATAGATGAAACCCACTAGCATGAGTAGGAGTTGTTTGAGCCCTGATGTGCCTACTCATTCATGCTTGTTGTCATGCCTGCTACTGCTTAGAGTTGAGTCGGGTCTGATTCATCGGGAATGAATTGGAATGTGGTGAACATGTCCTACTATTGAGAGCTAAGTGTGTGAACACGATTTGGTAAAGGTAGCGGTGAGAGGCCATGTAGGAGTACATGGTGGGTTGTCTCATTGAAACCGTCCTCAGGAACTGAGTTCTGTGTTTGTGATCCATGAACAGTTACTACCACACATTGGGTTCCGGTAACTCGACCCCTCTCGGCTTATTAATCCAACTTGATCTCTGTCCAGGAGTTGCAACTAGTTTCTGGTGTTTGTAGGTAGTGTTAGTAGTCTACCAAGTGGCACCCGTACAGGTGGGCTTGGGACAGACTAGGCACCGTGGCACGGTGTACCAAGCGTAGATCCACTCCGTTGAGGTGGGCTTGGGAACCCTGCACACATCGTTTGGGGCCGTGAGCGACACCCCGGCCGGATCTCCTTGCGGATGGAACCCGAATAGGCGATAAACCTGGACTAGAGACTTGTGTGGTTAGTCAGGTCGTGGCCGACTCCCTCGCCAGGCTTCCGCTTGAAGGTTGCCGAGGTACATGACGTGTACATGGTGGTAAGTGGCGAAAGCGTGTGTGAAGAAGTACACCCCTGCAGGGTTATCATTATCTATTCGAATAGCCAGATTCCTCGGATATGGAAACTTGGACCCCTTGCATAGTTCATAGACAAGTGAAAGTGGATACTCTAAAATGCACAAGATAAGCATGAGTGCTATGGATGGCGTTATCGCAGGGAGACGGGAGCGGATCCATAGTGGTGTATTGGTATGGTGAATTTGTGGACTCGTGTGCGCCACCTCAAAAGAGTTACTTGCAGTCGTAGTTCAGGGTAGCCACCGAGTCAAAGCTGGCTTGCTGCAGTTAAACTCCACCACCCCCTTTGTTGATACCGATGCATATGTAGTTAGTTCTAATGTAAGTCTTGCTGGGTACATTTGTACTCATGTTTGCTTAATTTATGTTTTGTAGAGAGACTCCAGTCTCGCTAGTAGTTCCGCATGGACTTCGACGTTTAGCTTGTTACCTCAACTATGATCTTGTGCCCTTTGCAGGATCTGGTAGATAGTCAGGCTTCTTAGCCTTCTTCATTTGTAGTTGTCTGTACTCAGACAAGTTAAGCTTCCGCATGTGCTTTGACTTGTATGCTCTGTATGTTGGGTCATGAGACCCATGTTTGTAATATCTCGCTCCTCGGAGCCTAATGAATAAATACTTGAGTCGTAGAGTCTTGTTGTGATGCCATGTTGTATTTACACATATCAAGCATATTGTGTGTATGATTGAAATGCTTGGTATGTGTGGGATCCGACAATCTAGTTGTTTATCCTTGGCAGCCTCTCTTATGGGGAAATGTAGTCTAGTGCTTCCATGAGCCATAGTAGTCCGCTACAGCCCGGTTCACCGGAGTCCTGCTAGCCCAGCACTACTGCTCAGGACACTTGACTGGCCGGCATGTGTTTCACTTCGTTCCTGTGTCTATCCCTTCGGGGAAATGTCACGCGGTGACATCCGGAGTCCTGCCTAGCATGCTACAGCCCGGGTTACCGGAGTCCTGTTAGCCCAGTGCTACAGCCCGGATTCACACGCTGCTGACCGACATGCTCGAAGTTGATTCATGTATGCCTGTCCCCATGGGTTAGTGCTGCTTTGGGTTCACGACTAGCCATGTCGGCCCGGGTTCTCCGTCATATGGATGCTAGCGACACTATCATATACGTGAGCCAAAAGGCGCAAACGGTCTCTGGCCAGGTAAGGTGGCACCTGTGGGAATACCGTGCATGAGGCCGCAAAGTGATATGATGTGTTACATGCTAGATCGGTGTGACATAGGATCGGGGTCCTGACAGCTTTGGTATGAGAGCCTGACTGCCTATAGGATTACCAAGCCAAATTGGTCGTAGTCGTGTCTAGAAATGCTTTAGTTATATAAGGGAATTGATTGTGGAAGGGAACGTAATGCTCTTTTTACTCCTTATACCTCATGCCCTCTGATCTGAGTCATCCTATTCCTTTCTACGGGGATTAAGAACTAGGCCTTCTCATCTATCTATCAGGATGACGAGTTACTATGCTAGAGACTTATAGGATTGATGGATTTAAGCCCCAGTTCAGTTTCTAGCACCCCCGTGTGTTCATAGTTGTTCTCGAAACCTTGATATTGTGATATTGAGTGGTTATGCCACCATTTTGCAGGATGTCTCAAATCTTTCTGAGAATTTACAGCCGTTAAGCTGTCCGAGTCATCCCAGGTTTCTAGATAATCTGATGCATTTGAAAACCCTTTCTTTCCATTCCCGATGTCCTTTATGGTCAGAATAAGCACACTAACCGGTGCGTTGAGGTAATTTATTTCCTCGACATATACGTTGGAGCTATTATTATGACCCTAGGTGTTTTAGGGAGTCACCTAGTAATCTAGCAATGCTTTGTGTTCCTGGTGTGATGATTCTGGCCACCATTTTCGAAAGCATTCCGTGATGCCAATTAGTAGTAGGTATTCTACTCCTGGGTTTTTGAACCGAGATTCACCCTACCTCATGTTGTTAGTATTTGCTAGTTCCCTTAAGATACTAGTAACCTTTGCGATAGTCCTCGAGGTCCATGGTATATCATTCTTCCAAATACCATGAACCATTCATGGCAGACGTTCCTCGTTGAACTGATAGATCACAACCAGAGTGCTCCTGATGAGTTCTCGATTCTATGTTGTGACTCTGCCAGTTCTACCTTTCTGCATGGGTTATCCGGAAGAAATATGTTGAGCTTTGTTCAACATACTAATCTATGCGTCCACAACTCAGAAAGTTATATGTTCCTTTGAGTTGTCTCTCTTTAGTTATTTTCTGGCCCTCGTCTGTCAATTGATAGTCAAGAGTATGTGTGCATTCGTTCATCGATACCTCTTATTCTAGTGGTCTGTCAAGCCATTCTATTCTGGAATGACTAGGAGAAACAACTCAAATACCTCATCCATATTTAGGATTGGGTCAAAGCAGTTGTATTTCGCAGGTCAAAATGCCAATCCAGCTTTTGATTCTGTTCTATCCTGAAGTATGGCCCTCTTGATGTCAGGAATGTCATGAGAATTGCACCAACTCTTATGAATTCTTGATGAAGTGATAATTCTCGTCATCATCATTCGTTCCTTGGTTCCGTGTTGTTGCAACCGGAATACCGACAAGTGAACCGTGATGTGTGAAATCAATACTCCTAGCAACCCCGTTGCTTGGTGGTTAATGGACGATAATCTCATTCTTAGCGTGTTGGTTATCGAAACATTATTCTAGGATTGATCGTGCTACATTGTTTCTTTTTTTGGTGCACTCTTCGATCTTTGAGTTATGGTTGAATCCCTTACTCTCTGGATCATATCGTCTTGTATGAAAAACAAGATTATTCTCGAGCTTAGTAACATATCGGTGGTTCATGTTTTTCCGATTATCTTCTCGGAAGTATCACCAGGTTTCCCCCTGACCATTATGTTGAGCTCGCGATCAAGTTGGTTTTCTTATAAACCACCCTTCTCCAAGAACCTGTGTAGGAAATCCCTGAGCCAGTTGGTTGAGCTAGAGAACAACTTGGAGAGTTGGAAGATGAAAGCTTGTCCCGCTTAGTTCATCTCCAAAGGGATATCCTTGTGTTTGTGTGTTTGTTGAAGAAAGATGATATCTTCATCGATTGATCCTCGTGATCAATTGTCGGTGCCATTGTCTTATCCAAGCTTTGATTTGTGCATGGGCTATCATCAAATCAAATCAGAACCAACGATAATCGTAATGTTGTCTTACTCGTGGTTGATTCCTCGAGCATACACCATTACATCTTTTGGTCTGACCAATACTATCACATTGTTCACATAATGGTGGAATTCCAGTGATATGGAAGTTACGATGAGTTGCTATTCAGCCCATCAGCAGCATCTTGTCTTCCCCATGATTCGTGTTAAACATTAAGCTAGTGTTGGAAACTTTGTAAGCATTTCCTTCGTGTTCCGCTCATGAGGTATATGTTTGGTGAAAGAAGTGACTTTCTCCAAGTTCACGTGCATTAGGTGTAAGTTGCCGCCGTGAATTCAAGAAAGTTCGTTTTTGCTTCCTCTGGAATCATCCCAAGTCAGTCAAGCATGTGCGAAGTATTTTGTGGTCTGTTAGACTGATTATCTTCATTCCATATTTATTCCCTAGCACACCAAGCCACTGATTGATCTGTTCAAGGATAAGAAGTTCATCGATAAGTATACAAGGACTTCGATATGCTCAATGACGGTTCCCCATCTGAACCCGGTAGTGTTTTTATTGTAATACTACTATGTGATCATGCTTGACTTGGACAACGTGTTCATAGGTTTGTAGCAGAACCAGCTCATGTTTTGGAGCTTGCTATCGTAGTTCATTTCCCGAGAATCTTGCAACGTCATCTCTTGATTTGTGTTGCTACCTTCTTTTCCAGATACGCTGTCTGGAATATTCCGTTACCAACCATATCTGAATCTCAGGCAGATATGATGGTTGGAACATTCCCAACATTTGCATTTTGTTCCCAGCTTGCACCTCAGTAGTTGTTGTTCAGGATCATCTTCAAAAGTGGGCTTACCTAGAACCTATCCTTTCTCGATGATTAGAAGAAATCATCCATTGTGTTGTCTTCAACAAGGTAGTCCACATCATCTATTCTTGTATGAGTATGCCATTTCTTCAAGCTCCTTCACGCGATCGTTTGTGATTGCCTCAGGCTGGTGAGAAGAGTTTCAATGATCTCTAAATCAAAAGTAATTCTTTTTGCCACTTAGGGGAATAGTTCTTCGAGTCACCTTTTCCAAAGTGCCTCGTTACGGAATCATGGCAATCAATCTCCTCGCTACCTTGAAACCTATGCACCATCCTACTTAAGCGTGGGAGTGATTTCTACCAAATTGAACGTTCATCATTTGTTCTTTCCATCCCTTTTGATGTGTGTTTGTGTCTTGGATCAAGAGATGATTCAACGTCTCATTTCCATGAGTTGATCGTGTATCGCCTGATCTTTGAGAAGATCATTTTCTATAGAGTTTCCTTCTATCGTCATCATGTTGGATGAAGATCTCGAAAGAAAAGACGTCAAGATCAATTTGAAGCAATGAACCAATATCTTCGAGAAGCATAATTGGATCATGAAGATTGTGTTAGTTTGTGTTCCCCTTTGACCTCTTACCTCACGTCTTGAATCTCAGGACGAGATTCTTGTTTAGTGGGGGTGAGCTGTCACAGCCCCAGTTCAGCCCTTGCTTGTCTTTGCATCATCATCTTGCATCATGATTAAATTCCATTAAAATTTGGAAATGGGGATTGCCTAAACCCTAGCATTAAAGGAATTAACTAGGTTCAAACTTAAAACTTTTCAATGAACCCAAAATGCCCTTCATAAATGTCCACCATCTTTGGTCGTGGCTAAACCCTCTGCCAAAAATGGTTTCATATTTTTGGAGGCTATTCTGGATTTTTGAATTAAATCATAAGTATTTGAATTTGGACATTTAAATTCTATAAAATATTTTAAATGTCCAAATAATCTTGAAAGCATTTGAGGGCTATTGGAAATAGTTTCAAAAGTGCCCACAATTATTTTCAGGATTTTAAAAAATGAATTAGTATTTTTACTAATTCAAAACAGAAAAGAAAAAAAAAAGAAAACAGAAACTAAATTAAGAGAGAGAGAGAGAGTAACCTCACCTGCATCCCACCTGGCCAAAGCTAGCCCGGCCCACCAGGGGCAGCACCGTCTTCTTCCTCCTGCCAGGAGGAGAAGCAGTTGCGTGACCGATGGCCGCCGAGCCATGCTGGCTCCTCCCTGCCTGCGTGCCCCCCCCTCGACTGCCTGGTCGCCACCACGACACCCCTGACCCCCTATCACTCCTCCTCTCTCGCTCTGAACTCCCTCCCCCTCCTCTGCTTCCTTTCCCGCGTTCGACCACGGGCACCCGAGAGCGCCGACGAGCACCACCGGGGCCATCGTCAACCCCGCACCTCGATGTTGCTTCCAGAGGAACCGCCATCGCCCTCTACGTCATCTACACCAACCCGTTCAACCGCGGGAGCCCTGTAGCGTCGTCCCCGAGCTCGTCTTCTACCTTCGGCCGCCGGCAACCTCACCTTCGATTCGCCGCCGTCTCCGCGTCCCCGAGCTCGCCGACTTTCTTGTCCGAGTCGCCGTGAGCCACTGACCCTAACCCCCTCCTTTGCGCTCCATTTGCACGCTATAGCCGTTGCTCCGCCGGAGACTGAACCGCTCCGCCGCCCGAGCTTCTCGCCGCCGTGGACACAGTCGTCGAAGCTCCTAACAGATTAAACCCACGTGCTCACCGCGCCGCGTAGGTGCCGTAGGAGCTAAGCACACCACTCCACGGCCACCGCAACCCCGTTCCTAAGTGTGCCCGAACTCCGGCCGCCGCTGAGGTCGACGCCGCGCACAACCCCGGCCACCCTAGCTGCTGCTGCTTGCTGCACTGGATGCGGGAGAGCTCCAGCTGCCTGCGGATGCCCTCCGCCGCTCGTTTTGTTGCCTGTGCTGCGTTTCCGAGCCGCGCCGCCGTCTCGGGCCTCGCCGATGTCATGCCGCCGGTGGGGTTGACCCATTTGACCAGGTGGGCCCCGCCCCCTGGTCAAACCTAGATAAGGAGTTAAACTAACACTAATTTAGTTAGGTTAGCCGCTGACATGTGGGCCCCGACCCCACTGACATTTTAGTTAGGCTTAATTTAAGGTTAATTAACCATATTAATTAGCTGAGTCAATGACATATGGGTCCCGCAGGTCAGGTTTGACCTGGCCGACCAGTTGACCCGCTGACATCACCCTTGCGCAATGCTGACGCAGTAAAGCTTTTCTGGGATTTTAAATAAATCAGAAATGATTTATTTATTTCAGAAAATAGCTAAAACTTCTAAAAATCATAGAAAATATCTGTAACTCCAAATGAAATAAATTATATATGAAAAATTATCAGAAAAATCCAAGGAATCTGAATATGGCATTCTCATGCATGTTTGAACAACTTAACCTCACTGTTTAGTCCAAAACATGATAATGCACTATTTGAATTCATAGTTTGAATTTGAATTTGAACCTAGTGTTCAAACCAACTCCATTTAACCTGTTGCTAGTTGCATTACGCCAACCAACAACTTATTTCTATGTCACATTCATGCATCATAATGTTGCATTGCATTGATTGTGTTCCCTCTTGTTTGCCGGTATTCGTCCCCTCTCGGTAGACGTGGTTTTGACGATGTGATCGATGACACCGATGAAGAGCTATACTATCTTCAGAAGTGCGACGCAAGCAAAACCCCCTTGTTCATTCCGATACAATCCCACTCTCTCGCTCCTGCTCTCTTTTACTGCATTAGGACAACAGCGATTCAACTGTTACATGCTGCGGTAGTTGAACCCCTTTCTTCTGCATGACCTGTCATTGCCACAGTAAATAGATGAAACCCACTAGCATGAGTAGGAGTTGTTTGAGCCCTGATGTGCCTACTCATTCATGCTTGTTGTCATGCCTGCTACTGCTTAGAGTTGAGTCAGGTCTGATTCATCGGGAATGAATTGGAATGTGGTGAACATGTCCTACTATTGAGAGCTAAGTGTGTGAACACGATTTGGTAAAGGTAGCGGTGAGAGGCCATGTAGGAGTACATGGTGGGTTGCGTCATTGAAACCATCCTCAGGAACTGAGTTCTGTGTTTGTGATCCATGAATAGTTACTACCACACATTGGGTTCCGGTAACTCGACCCCTCTCGGCTTATTAACCAACTCGATCTCTGTCCAGGAGTTGCAACTAGTTTCTGGTGTTTGTAGGTTGTGTTAGTGGTCCACCAAGTGGCACCCGGTACAGGTGGGCTTGGGACAGACTAGGCACCGTGGCATGGTGTACCAAGCATAGATCCATCAGTCGAGGTGGGCTTGGGAACCCTGCACACATCGTTTGGGGCCGTGAGCGACACCCCGGCCGGATCTCCTTGCGGATAGAACCCGAATAAGCGATAAACCTGGACTAGAGACTTGTGTGGTTAGTCAGGTCATGGCCGACTCCCTCGCCTGGCTTTCGCTTGAAGGTTGCCAAGGTACATGATGTGTACGGGGCGATAAGTGGCAAGAGCGTGTGTGAAGAAGTACACCCCTGCAGGGTTATCATTATCTATTCGAATAGCCAGATTCCTCGGATATGGAAACTTGGACCCCTTGCATTGTTCATAGACAAGTGAAAGTGGATACTCTAAAATGCACAAGATAAGCGTGAGTGCTATGGATGGCGTTCTCGCAGGGAGACGGGAGCGGGTCCATAGTGGTGTATTGGTATGGTGAATTTGTGGACTCGTGTGCGCCACCTCAAAAGAGTTACTTGCAGTCGTAGTTCAGGGTAGCCACTGAGTCAAAGCTGGCTTGCTGCAGTTAAACTCCACCACCCCCTTTGTTGATACCGATGCATATGTAGTTAGTTCTGATGTAAGTCTTGCTGGGTGCATTTGTACTCACGTTTGCTTAATTTATGTTTTGTAGAGAGACTCCAGTCTCGCTAGTAGTTCCGCGTGGACTTCGATGTTTAGCTTGTTACCTCAGCTACGATCTTGTGCCCTTGGCAGGATCTGGTAGATAGTCAGGCTTCTCAGCTTTTTTCATTTGTAGATGTCTGTACTCAGACATGTTAAGCTTCCGCATGTGCTTTGACTTGTATGCTCTGAATGTGGGGTCATGAGACCCATGCTTGTAATATCTCGCTCCTCGGAGCCTAATGAATAAATACTTGAGTCGTAGAGTCTTGTTGTGATGCCATGTTGTATTTACACATATCAAGCATATTGTGTGTATGATTGAAATGCTTGGTATGTGTGGGATCCGACAATCTAGTTGTTTATCCTTGGCAGCCTCTCTTATGGGGAAATGTAGTCTAGTGCTTCCATGAGCCATAGTAGTCCGCTACAGCCCGGTTCACCGGAGTCCTGCTAGCCCAGCACTACTGCTCAGGACACTTGACTGGCCGGCATGTGTTTCACTTCGTTCTTGTGTCTGTCCCTTCGGGGAAATGTCACGCGGTGACATCCGGAGTCCTGCCTAGCATGCTACAGCCCGGGTTACCGGAGTCCTATTAGCCCAGTGCTACAGCCCGGATTCACACGCTGCTGACCGACATGCTCGAAGTTGATTCATGTATGCCTGTCCCCATGGGTTAGTGCAGCTTTGGGTTCACGACTAGCCATGTCGGCCCGGGTTCTCCGTCATATGGATGCTAGCGACACTATCATATACGTGAACCAAAAGGCGCAAACGGTCCCAGGCCAGGTAAGGTGGCACCCGTGGGAATACCGTGCGTGAGGCCGCAAAGTGATATGATGTGTTACATGCTAGATCGGTGTGACTTAGGATCGGGGTCCTGACAATGCAGTTCTATAGGCCCATAATGCATCATCAAGTTTCTTGGATCAATTCTCTCTAGATATATTGTCAGTCTTTTGCAAAATTAATTTGAGTTCTCTATTACTCAATTCTACTTGACCATTAGACTGTGTGTGATACGGAGATGCAATTCTATGATTGTCTTCATATTTAGCAAGCATTTTACGGAAAGCACCATGAATAAAATGTGAACCACCATCGTCATTAAATATCTAGGGACTCCAAACCTACGAAAAATAACTTCTTTAAGCATTTTAATAGAAGTGTTATGATTAGCACTACTAGTTGGAATAGCTTCTACCCACTTAGTAACGTAATCAACAACAACTAAAATATGTGTATATCCATGAGGCAGGAAAAGGTCCCATATAATCAAAGCCCCAAACATCAAATGGTTCAATAACAAGTGAATAATTCATAGGCATTTCTTGACGCCTACTAATATTACCAATTCTTTGACATTCATCACAAGATAGGACAAACTTACGAGCATCCTTGAAGAGAGTAGGCCAATAAAAACCTGATTGCAATACCTTATGTGCAGTTTTATCTCCCGCGTGGTGTCCTCCATAAGTTTCGGAGTGGCACTTGCATAGGATCTGTTCCTGTTCATGCTCAGGTACACAACATCTAATAACACCATCTACTCCTTCTTTATAAAGATGTGGGTCATCCCAAAAGTAATGTCTCAAATCATAGAAGAACTTTTTCTTTTGTTGGTATGTGAAGCTAGGTGGTATAAATTTAGCAACTATGTAATTAGCATAATCAGCATACCAAGGGGTACTACGAGAAGTACTTATGACATTTAATTGTTCATCAGGAAAGCTATCATCAATAGGTAGTGGGTCATCAAGAACATTCTCTAACCTAGATAAGTTGTCTACAACGGGGTTCTCAGCTCCTTTTCTATCAACAATATGCAAATCAAATTCTTGTAGCAAGAGAACCCATCTAATAAGTCTAGGTTTAGCATCTTTCTTCTCCATAAGATATTTAATAGCAGCATGATCAGTGTGGATAGTTACTTTAGAATCAACAATATAAGGTCTGAACTTATCACAAGCAAATACAACTGCTAAAAGTTCTTTTTCAGTAGTAGCATAATTTCTTTGAGCATTGTCTAGAGTCTTACTAGCATAATGGATAACATTTAATTTCTTATCAACTCTTTGCCCTAGAACAACACCTACAGCATAATTGCTAGGATCACACATAATTTCAAAGGGTAAATTCCAATCAGGTTGCTGAACAATAGGTGTAGAGACTAATGCTTTCTTTAGTATTTCAAATGCTTCTACACAATCATCATAAAAGACAAATGGTATATCTTTTTGTAATAAATTAGTCAGAGGCCGAGAAATTTTTGAGAAGTCCTTAATGAACCTCCTATAAAATCCGGCGTGACCAAGGAAACTTCTTATACCTTTGATGTCCTTGGGACATGGCATCTTTTCAATAGCATCAACCTTGGCTTTATCAACTTCAATACCTCTTTCGGAAACTTTATGCCCCAAGACAATACCCTCATTAACCAAAAAGTGGCACTTTTCCCAATTCAAGACAAGATTAGTTTCTTCACATCTCTGCAAAACTCGATCAAGATTGCTCAAGCAATCATCAAAAGAAGATCCATAGACGGAAAAGTCGTCCATGAAAACCTCACAAATCTTTTCACAAAAGTCAGAGAATATAGCCATCATGCATCTTTGAAAGGTAGCAGGTGCATTACATAAACCAAAAGGCATACATCTATAAGCAAAAGTACCAAAAGGGCATGTAAAAGTAGTCTTTGATTGATCTTTAGCCGACACAGGTATTTGAGAGAAACCAGAATAACCATCTAAAAAGCAGTAATGTGTATGTTTGCATAATCTTTCTAGCATTTGATCGATAAAAGGTAAGGGGTAATAATCTTTCTTAGTAGCCTTATTTAATTTGCAGAAATCAATTACCATCCTATAACCTGTAATAATTCTTTGTGGAATCAATTCATCTTTATCATTAGGAACAACAGTAATACCTCCCTTCTTAGGGACACAATGACCAGGACTTACCCACTGACTATCAGCAACGGGATAAATTATACCTGCCTCCAGAAGCTTTAGTATTTCTTTTCTTACCACTTCTTTCATTTTAGAATTCAGACGTCGTTGAGGATCACGAACTGGTTTGGCATCTACTTCCAAATTTATTTTATGTTGACATAGAGTGGGACTAATGCCCTTAAGATCATCAAGAGTATATCCAATAGCAGCACGGTGCTTCCTCAGAGTTTTGAATAATCTTTCTTCTTCATGCTCTGAAAGGTTAGCACTAATAATAACATGATATATCTTCTTTTCATCAAGATAAGCATATTTAAGGTTATCAGGCAACGATTTAAGCACAAACACGGGATCACCCTTAGGTGGAGGGTGATCCCCTAGGATTTCAACAGACAAATTGTGTGTCGGAATAGGTTCCTGTTTAAAGAATACTTCATCTATTTCCCTTCTTTCATTCATAAACAAATCATTCGCACTGTCGGTGTACAAAAAGAGGGGTACACTTTTTGTACCCCTATAACTGTGCACGGGCAGTCTGAGCCACGGGCACCACCACACTTAGCAAGGCAAGGGAGGTGAGCCAAGGTAAGGCTGGAGCTCAAGAGAATCAGAACGATGCCAAGACCAAGACCAGAAAGAGCAAAGGGGACAAAGCGGACCCCCCGGCAAGATCCTTGCCGGGAGGCGGGTTTAGCAAACCCGGCAAGACCCTTGCCGTGGCAGCTCGCCCCACACCTACGGAGTGAGTCACCTTTGAGTCCACTGCCCCCATGGGGCAAGGATTTGAGAGACATCCCCGTGGTGGCATGCAGATCTTTGTGAAGACATTCGAGATCAGATACACCCTTCAGAAGATGATGATCCTTGGCGGGATCCCAGCCAAGGAGGACCACAAGGCCCCCGGCAAGAGCCTTGCCGGGGATGACAGCAGGCGCCACGGCAAGACCCTTGCCGGGGCCCCGGCAAGGCCCTTGCCAAAAACACCTATTGGGCCGCCATCAGGCCCACACCAGTCAAACCTCCACCGCCGTTCGCATGCAGCTGCCGACCCAACCAGCTGGGCAAGCACCTGCGTGGCGGCATGCAGATCTTCGTGGAGACCCACCACTGCGCCACCTCAACTTCCTGCCTGCCTACATGGCACCGCGGGCCGCTGGCCAGGGCGTGTGTCGACGCGAGAGGGAGCGGCGACGGACGAGACAGGGCTCTCCCCCATCCCCGATAAAGCAAGGACACCTGGGCAAGATGCATTAAATGCGCCTTGTCATGTAATGCGAGGGATAACCTCGCATCACTGTTCCCTTTCCACCTCCTAGTGCTACTGTGGCACCCCCTTTCCTATAAAAGGAGGCCTGAGGCGACCAGGAGGGGGATTCGGCTTTTTGGAGCTCCTCACGCCCCATAGCTAGCTCAAGAACACAGATATACAATCCACCAAAGTAGGAGTAGGGTTTTACGCATCCCCGCGGCCCGAACCTGGATAAACGAAACGTGTGCTATCTGTTTGATCTGCTCTTCTCACGACCGCGCGCCCCGCAACCATAGTAGGGATTCTTGTGATTCCATAGGTGTCGTTCCCACCAACATCTTTGGCACGCCAGGTAGGGGTCGCAGTTGTGAGAATCGGCTTTAGCAGTTAGTTCGGCGCTTCTTCATCGTCATGGCGCCCAAGAAGGAGTCGACGGTGGCGGTTGGCCCGTCGGAGGCTGGACATCTCGTCCCGACGCGGGCGAGCAGCGGACCGGTCGCAGAAAGGACACGGGGCGCCGTTCGCGAACACCAACACCGTCCCAGCATCCGGAATTTCGGAGGCGGCGATGTTCGTGCGCCTGGTAACGGGCCGCACGCCGCCGAATCCAAAGACGGAGCTAGGCCATCCGCAGGTGGCGCGGGGCCTTCCAAGATCGCTACCGCCCCGCCCGAAGGCAATGCGAGGTCCTCCAAGACTCCCATGCCGGCGCCGACCACACCGAAGACCCCGGGCGCAACCACACCGAAGACCCCGGGCGTCGCCGCGGGAAGAGCCCCGAGCGCCACTCCCGGGAGGTAGAAGACCTGCCCGCTCGCCAGGCGCTGGTGAAGATGGCATGCGACCGCGGGGTCGTGATAGAGCTCCTTCTGACATGGTCAGAAGTCGAAGCACATCCCGATCCGTGCAGGTTTCGCTGCCACCAACGCCAGCAGAAGCCCTAGCGCGCGCAGTTGCTCCTTGATTTTCCTCCCACTACGAGGAAACTCGACGAATGGAGAGCCACTATCCGAAGCCTTGTTGCGGTGGCTAACAAAGACGAACCGAGTCCGGTGGAGCCCCCGGGTCGATGCTCCGATGGAGTCCCACACACCAGTGGCAGGAAAGCCGGCGGCGCCGCGACCATGGTGCACTCGTCTCCTCCTTGCCCGGTACCGCGGATGCCAGCCCGTCGCGATGTTGCGGGCGACGAAATCTCCATAGCGTTGTCCGACCCGTGGACCCACTGCGACCAGCGCCAAGTCCTTCGGGAATGAGAACATGAAGACACTCGAACCACTATCGAGCGCCGGCACGGAGCGTGCCACCAGTCAGACAGGCGAGCAGGGCCTGCTGTGAACCACCCGGCACCGGAGAGCCCTAGAGGCCTACCTTATGAGGTAGGCTGTCCGGCTTTTACCCGTGAGCTGCGGCAATTCCAGTGGCCCACTCACCACGCCTTCAAACCTGACGTGGGCGAAAAGTACAGCGGCAAGACCCACCCGTCCGAGTTCCTCAGCATCTACACCATTGCGATGCAAGCTGTCGGAGCCCGCGATGATAAGGTGCTTGCGAATTACTTTCCGTTGGCTCTTAAACCCAACGCCATGTCATGGTTGATGCACTTGCTGGTAGACTCTATTTCCTCCTGGTCGGATTTGTGCCATGAGTTTGTGGGCGCCTTTACTGGAGGCCACCAAGCCCATGGCCAAGCGAGCGACCTGCACGTCATTCCCCAGAAGGGAGGCGAGAGTCTCCGCAAGTATATACAGAGGTTCAGCCGGATACAGTACAATATCCCTGATGTTCACCCTGCCGCCATCATCAACGCGTTCCATCAGAACGTGCATAACCGCAAGATGCGCGAAGAGCTAGCAATGAACAAGGTGAAAGATGTAGCAGAACTCTATGTTCTTGCTGATAGATGTGCCTGGGCGGAAGAGGGAAGGAAGTACCCCAGCGAAGACGCCGGCGTGGAAACTGACTCCTCAAATGAAGATACTGCCGCCCTGGCGAAGAAGGGCTGGCGTCGCAACAGGAAGCGCAAAGGTAAAGCCGTGCTTGCCATCGAGGGATCTGGTGACACCGGCTCCACCAAGAAAACCAAGGCAGATGACCCCGGCAAGGAAATTGCTGGATGTGTCGTCTGCCGGGCCTTGGCGGTTGCCGAGAAGCCGGGGAACTCCGACAAGCGATACTGCAAGATCCATCGCACCAAAGGCCATGCTCTCCAAGACTGCCGACAGGTTGAGCTCCTCGCTGAGAAGCAGAGGGATGAATATGAGAGGCGGGACAAGGAGAAGGGCCAGGACGGTGCTGAGGGGTCCGGCAAGAAGCGTGACGACCAGGCGGGCCGTTGCGGCAAGGATAAACTACAGGAGAGGCCCGCCCGGGGCCGTGACAAAAAGCCAGAAGACGACGATCACAAAGAGGACGATGAATCCGGCGACTAGGAGTTTCAGAAAGCTACAGTGGCCATGTGCATCGACGGCAGCGCCTCACTGCATACTTCTCACTGCCAGCTTAAACAGTGGGCGCGAGAGATTACAGCGGCAGAGCCGTCGTTTGATGCCCAAAGGCCGTTGAAGTGGTCCAGCACACCTATCATTTTTGACATTGAGGTTCACCAACAATACGCAACCTCAAGGTGACAAAGATCCTAGTCGATGGCGGGGCTGGTCTGAACTTGATCTCGCCTGTCGTGATCAAGAAACTGCAGATTCCTGATGGAGACCTCGAGGAGACGGGCACGTTTTAGGGGGTTAACCCGGGAAGAAGCCAACCTAAGGGAAAGGTCATGCTGCCCGTGACTTTTGGAAGCAATCTGAACTACAGGACGGAGGATCATGTTTGATGTTGCCAAGATCTCCTTGCCCTACAACGGGATCCTTGGCCGCCCATCGCTGGCCAAGTTCATGGCGGCGTCACACTACGCCTACAACACCCTGAAGATGCCAGGACCTGTGACGATCATCACCATCCCCTCCGATAAGAAAGATGCGCTGATTTGCGCTGACCAACTATACCAGCAAGCAGTTGCAGCAGCTGCGGCCACTAAGGCACTTGCTCCTGCCGCTGGGACCCCGGGAGGGAAGAAGAAGAAGACCGGTGAGACCTCGGATACCCACTCCGGCAAGCGCACCTCTTCGGAGTGTAGCGCTCCCGTCGAGGACGTGCTAGAGAGCTCCACCGGTGGAAACAAGAAGCCCAGGGCCATACCGCCGGGAACCAAGAAGGTTTCTGTCAATGAGGACGGCACGGGAGGGGCTTTCACCATAAGCTCCACCCTTGACGACAAATAGGAAGACGCACTCGTCACCTTCCTGCGAGCGAATGTCGATGTGTTTGCATGGCAAGCTTCCGACATCCTCGGCGTTCCCAGGGAGGTGATTGAGCGGCACCTTGCTGTCTGTCCTCATGCGCGGCCCGTCAAGCAGAAGGTCAGAAAGCAAGCTTTGGAACGACAAGAGTTCATCACAGAGGAGATCCGGAAACTGGAAGCAGCGGGTTTGGTAAGAGGAGTGCTCCATCCAACGTGGTTGGCCAATCCGGTCGTAGTGCGCAAGGCTAATGGGAGGTGGAGGTTGTGTATTGATTACACAGATATCAATAAGGCTTGTCCTAAGGACCCCTTCCCGTTGCCGCGCATCGACCAGATTGTTGACTCCACAGCTGGGTGTGATTTGTTGTCATTCCTCAATGCCTACTCCGGCTACCACCAGATCTTCATGACAAGAGAAGACGAAGAGAAAACAGCATTCATCACCCCATGTGGAACGTATTGTTTCATGCGGATGCCTTTCGGATTGAAGAGTGCTGGTTCGACGTTTGCAAGGGAGGTCCAGATTGGTTTTGAACCCCAGCTCCATAGAAATATGGAAGCTTATATGGATGACATAGTGGTCAAAACCAAGGACAGGGCAACCCTCATACCGGATTTGCAAGAAACATTTGCAAACCTGCGCAAGATCAATCTCAAGCTGAACCATGAGAAGTGCGTCTTTGGCGTCCCGTCTGGCAAGCTTCTTGGGTTCTTTGTGTCACAGCGTGGGATAAAGGCCAATCCGGACAAGATCAAAGCTATAGAGCAGATTGAAGCACCCAAGCGAATCAAGGATGTGCGTCGGCTTGCAAGATTCATTTCCAAGTCTGCCGAGCGCGCCCTTCCCTTTTTCAAGATCCTGAAAAAGGCGGGCCTGATGGAGTGGACTCCAGAAGCCGAAGCAGCATTGCAAGATCCTTGCCGGGAGGCGGGCTTAGCAAACCCGGCAAGACCCTTGCCGTGGTAGCTCGCCCCACACCTACGGAGTGAGTCACCCTTGAGTCCACTGCCCCCATGGGGCAAGGATTCGGGAGACATCCCCGTGGTGGCATGCAGATCTTTGTGAAGACATTTGAGATCAGATACACCCTTCAGAAGATGATGATCCTTGGCAGGATCCTAGCCAAGGAGGACCACAAGGCCCCCGACAAGAGCCTTGCCGGGTATGACAGTAGGCGCCACGGCAAGACCCTTGCCGGGGCCCCGGTAAGGCCCTTGGCAAAAACACCCGTTGGGCCACCATCAGGCCCACGCCAGTCAAACCTCCACCGTCGTTCGCATGCAGCTGCCGACCCAACCAGCTGGGCAGGCACCTGCGTGGCGGCATGCAGATCTTCATGGAGACCCACCACTGCGCCACCTCAGCTTCCTGCCTGCCTACATGGCACCACGGGCGCCGCTCTCCAGGGCGCGTGTCGACACGAGAGGGAGCGGCGACGCTCGAGACAGGGCTCTCCCCCGTCCACAATAAAGCAAGGACACCTAGGCAAGACGCATTAAATGCTCCTTGTCATGTAATGCGAGGGATAACCTCGCATCACTGTTCCCTTTCCACCTCCTGGTGCTACTGTGGCACCCCCTTTCCTATAGAAGGAGGCCCGAGGCGACCAGGAGGGGGATTCGGCCTTTTGAGCTCCTCACGCCCCATAGCTAGCTCAAGAACACAGATATACAATCCACCAAAGCAGGAGTAGGGTTTTACGCATCCCCGCGGCCCGAACCTGGATAAACAAACCGTGTGCTATCTGTTTGATCCGCTCTTCTCACAACGCCGCGCCCCGCAACTGTAGTAGGGATTCTTGTGATCCCATAGGTGTCGTTCCCACTGACACTCATGGTCTAGCGAATATTGTTCTAAAGGATCACTAGGAGGTACGGCAATAGAAGCAAGACCAATAATTTCATCCTTACTAGGAAATTCTTCTTCACGGTGCTGTTTACTAAATTTAGAGAAATTAAATTCATGAGTCATATCATCCAAGCCAATAGTAACAACATTCTTTTTGCAGTCTTTCTTAGCATTAACAGTGTTCAAGAAGGGTCTACCAAATATAATGGGACAAAAGCTATCTTGTGGGGAACTAAGAACAAGAAAGTCATCAGGATATTTAGTTTTCCTACACAAGACTTCAACATCTCTAACAATTCCCACTGCTGAAATAGTATCTCTATTAGCAAGTTTAATTGTGACATCAATATCTTCTAACTCAGCAGGTGCAATTTCATGCTTGATTTCTTTATACAAGTCATAAGGTATAACACTAGCACTAGCACCCATATCACATAAGCCATGATAACAATGTTCTCCTATTTTAACAGAAATAACAGGCTTGCCAACCACATGTCTATGTTTATCTTTAGCACAAGGTTTAGCAATTCTAGCAGTTTCACCGCAGAACTGAATAACAAGCCCATCAATATTATCAAACGAGAGCTCTTTAACAATAGCAATATTAGGTTCTACTTTAACTTGCTCAGGAGGTGTATATGTTTTAATATTGCTTTTACGAACCACAGTTGAAGCTTTAGCATGATCCTTTATCCTAACAGGGAAAGGTGGTTTCTCAACATAACAAGTAGGAACAATAGGATCATTATAAGTGACAGTCTTTTCTTCAACTTTAATAGGTGTAGCTACTTTTACTTCTATGGGAGGATTATATTTAAACCACTTCTCCTTAGGGAGATCAACATAAGTAGCAAAAGATGCACAGAAAGAAGCTACTATTTCAGAATCAAGTCCATATTTAGTGCTAAACTTACGGAAAATATTTGTATCCATAAAAGATTTAACACAATCAAACTTAGGTGTCATACCTGACTCCTTACCATTGTCGAGGTCCCAATCTTCGGAGTTGCGTTTAATTCTATCCAATAAATCCCATCTAAATCCAATAGTCTTCATCATAAAAGAGCTAGCACAAGAAGTATCGAGCATGGTGCAATTATTTTCAGAAAGCCTAGCATAATTTTTTTGAAGAATTGTTTCTCTTGGAAGCTCATGATTGGGGCATGAATATAACATTGATTTAAGCCTCCCCCAAGCTTGAGCGATGCTTTCTCCTTCACGAGGCCAAAAAAATATATATATATATATATAATTGCGATCACGATGAACAAGATGCATAGGGTAATACTTTTGATGAAATTCCAATTTCAATCTTCTATAATTCCATGATCTCATATCATCACATAGCCTATACCATACCAATGTGTATCCCTTCAAAGATAAAGGGAAGACCTTCTTCTTAGAAATATCATCGGGTATACCTGCAAGCTTAAATAATCCACAAACTTCATCCACATATATTAGGTGTTCATCAGGATGCTTTGTTCCATCTCCTGTAAAAGGATTAGCTAGCAGTTTTTCTATCATACCCGAAGGATACTGATAAGGAATTTCATTTTCAATAGGTTTAGTAGGTTGAGGAGCAACTCTTTGCTCTACTGGTCGGGGTGAAGATACCCCAAACAAGCCCCTCAGAGGATTACTTTCCATAGTAACAAGTGACAGTAAATTTCAGCACACTATATAAAATTTTCCTTACTAAATTCCACCTACCAAAGGCGCTTCACTCCCCGGCAACGGCGCCAGAAAAGAGTCTTGATGACCCACAAGTATAGGGGATCTATCGTAGTCCTTCCGATAAGTAAAAGTGTCGAACCCAATGAGGAGCAAAAGGAAATGATAAGCTATTTTCAGCAAGGTATTCTCTGCAACTACTAAAATAAGTGGTAACAGATAGTTTTGTGATGAGATAATTTGTAACGAGCAACAAGTAACAAAAGTAAATAAAGTGCAGCAAGGTGGCCCAATCCTTTTTCTAGCAAAGGACAAGCCTGGACAAACTCTTATATAAGGAAAAGCGCTCCCAAGGACACATGGGAATATCGTCAAGCTAGTTTTCATCATGTTCATATGATTCGCGTTCGTTACTTTGATAATTTGACATGTGGGTGGACCGGTGCTTGGGTGTTGTTCTTACTTGAACAAGCATCCCACTTATGATTAACCTCTATTGCAAGCATCCGCAACTACAACAAAAGTATTAAGGTAAACCTAACCATATCATGAAACATATGGATCCAAATAAGCCCCTTATGAAGCAACGCATAAACTAGGGTTTAAGCTTCTGTCACTCTAGCAACCCATCATCTACTTATTACATCCCAATTCCTTCCTCTAGGCCCAAATAATGCTGAAGTGTTATGTAGTCGACGTTCACATAACACCACTAGAGGCTAGACAACATACATCTCATCAAAATATCGAACGAATACCAAATTCACATGACTACTAATAGCAAGACTTCTCCCTTGTCCTCAGGAACAAACGTAACTACTCACAAAGTATATTTATGTTCATAATCAGAGGGGTAATAATATGCATAAAGGATCTGAACATATGATCTTCCACCAATTAAACCAACTAGCATCAACTACAAGGAGTAATTAACACTACTAGCAACCTACTAGCACCAATCCCGGACTTGGAGACAAGAATTGGATACAAGAGATGAACTAGGGTTTTGAGATGAGATGGTGCTGATGAAGATGTTGATGGAGATTGCCCTCTCCTGATGAGAGGAGCGTTGGTGATGACGATGGCGATGATTTCCCCCTCCGGGAGGGAAGTTTCCCTGGCAGAACAGCTCTGCCGGAGCACTAGATTGGATCCGCCAAGGTTCTGCCTCGTGGCGGCGGAGTTTCGTCCTGAAAGGTTGTTGGGGAACGTAGTAATTTCAAAAAATTTCCTACGCACACGCAAGATCATGGTGATGCATAGCAACGAGAGGGGAGAGCGTTGTCCATGTACCCTCGTAGACCGAAAGCAGAATCGTTAGCACAACGAGGTTGATGTAGTTGTACGTCTTCACGATCCGACCGATCAAGTACCGAACGTATGGCACCTTCGAGTTCAGCACACGTTCAGCCTGATGACGTCCCTCGAACTCTGATCCAACCGAGTGTTGAGGGAGAGATTTGTCAGCACGACGGCGTGGTGATGATGTTGATGTTCTACCGACGCAGGGCTTCGCCTAAGCACCGCTACAGTATTATCGAGGTGGACTATGGTGGAGGGGGGCACCGCACACGGCAAAGAGATCAATGATCAATTGTTGTGTCTCTAGGGTGCCCCCTGCCCCCGTATATAAAGGAGCAAGGGGGGGTGTGGCCGGCCAAGGGAGAGGGCGCGCCAGGAGGAGTCCTACTCCCACTGGGAGTAGGACTCCCCCCCTTTCCTAGTTGGATTAGAACTTGAGGGGGAAGGAGTGGAGGAGAAGGAAGGAAGGGGGGCGCCACCCCCCTCTCCTTGTCCTATTCGGACTAGGGGGAGGGGCGCACGGCCATCCCTTGCCTCCTCTCCTCTCTTCCACCTAGGCCCACTAAGGCCCATTTGATTCCCGGGGGGAGGGGGTTCCGGTAACCTCCCGGTACTCCGGTAAAATCCCGATTTTACCCGGAACACTTCCGATATCCAAACATAGGCTTCCAATATATCAATCTTGTCTCGACCATTTTGAGACTCCTCGTCATGTCTGTGATCACATCCGGGACTCCGAACAACCTTCGGTACATTAAAACATATAAACTCATAATATAACTGTCATCGTAATGTTAAGCGTGCGGACCCTACGGGTTCGAGAACTATGTAGACATGACCGAGACACGTCTCCGGTCAATAACCAATAGAGGAACCTAGATGCTCAAATTGGCTCCTACATATTCTACGAAGATCTTTATCGGTCAGACCACATAACAACATACGTTGTTCCGTTTGTCATCGGTATGTTACTTGCCCAAGATTCGATCGTCGGTATCTCAATACCTAGTTCAATCTCGTTACCGGCAAGTCTCTTTACTCGTTCTGTAATACATCATCCCGCAAATAACTCATTAGTTTCAATGCTTGCAAGGCTTAAGTCATGTGCATTACCGAGAGGGCCCAGAGATACCTCTCCGACAATCGGGTGACAAATCCTAATCTCGAAATACGCCAACCCAAAAAGTACCTTCGGAGACACCTGTAGAGCACCTTTATAATCACCCAGTTACGTTGTGATGTTTGGTAGCACACAAAGTGTTCCTCCGGTAAACGGGAGTTGCATAATCTCATAGTCATAGGAACATGTATAAGTCATGAAGAAAGCAATAGCAACATACTAAATGATCATGTGCTAAGCTAACGGAATGGGTCATGTCAATCACATCATTCTCCTAATGATGTGATCCCGTCAATCAAATGACAACTCATGTCTATGGTCAGGAAACTTAACCATCTTTGATCAACGAGCTAGTCAAGTAGAGGCATACTAGTGACACTCTGTTTGTCTATGTATTCACACATGTATTATGTTTCCAGTTAATACAATTCTAGCATGAATAATAAAAATTTATCATGATATAAGGAAATAAACAATAACTTTATTACTCCCTCTAGGGCATATTTCCTTTAGTCTCCCACTTGCACTAGAGTTAATAATCTAGATTACACAATAATGATTCTAACACCCATGGAGCATTGGTGTTAATCATGTTTTGCTGGTGGAAGAGGCTTAGTCAACGGGTCTGCAACATTCAGATCCGTATGTATCTTGCAAATTTCTATGTCTCCCACCTGGACTAGATCCCGGATGGAATTGAAGCGTCTCTTGATGTGCTTGGTTCTCTTGTGAAATCTGGATTCCTTCGCCAAGGCAATTGCACCAGTATTGTCACAAAAGATTTTCATTGGACCCGATGCACTAGGTATGACACCTAGATCAGATATGAACTCCTTCATCCAGACTCCTTCATGTGCTGCTTCCGAAGCAGCTATGTACTCTGCTTCACATGTAGATCCCGCCACGACGCTTTTTTTAGAACTGCACCAACTGACAGCTCCTCCGTTCAATGTAAACACATATCTGGTTTGCGATTTAGAACCGTTCGGGTCAGTGTCAAAGCTTGCATCAACGTAACCATTTACGATGAGCTCTTTGTCACCTCCATAAATGAGAAACATATCCTTAGTCCTTTTCAGGTACTTCAAGATGTTATTGACCGCTGTCCAGTGATCTACTCCTGGATTACTTTGGTACCTCCCTGCTAGACTTATAACAAGGCACACATCAGGTCTGGTACAAAACATTGCATACATGATAGACCCTATGGCTGAAGCATAGGGAACATCTTCCATTTCATCTCTATCTTCTGCAGTGGTCAGGCATTGAGTCTTACTCAACTTCACACCTTGTAACACAGGCAAGAACCCTTTCTTTGCTTGATTCATTTTGAACTTCTTCAAAACTTTGTCAAGGTATGTGCTTTGTGAAAGTCCAATTAAGCGTCTTGATCTATCTCTATAGATCTTGATGCCCAATATGTAAGTAGCTTCACCAAGGTCTTTCATTGAAAAACTCTTATTCAAGTATCCCTTTATGCTACCCAGAAATTCTATATCATTTCCAATAAGCAATATGTCATCCACATATAATATCAGAAATGCTACAGAGCTCCCACTCACTTTCTTGTAAATACAGGCTTCTCCAAAAGTCTATATAAAACCAAATGCTTTGATCACACTATCAAAGCATTTATTCCAACTCCGAGAGGCTTGCACTAGTCCATAAATGGATCGCTAGAGCTTGCACACTTTGTTAGCTCCCTTTGGATCGACAAAACCTTCCGGTTGCATCATATACAACTCTTCTTCCAGAAATCCATTCAAGAATGCAGTTTTGACATCCATCTGCCATATTTCATAATCATAAAATGCGGCAATTGCTAACATGATTCGGACAGACTTAAGCATCGCTACAGGTGAGAAGGTCTCATCGTAGTTAATCCCTTGAACTTGTCGAAAACCTTTTGCAACAAGTCGAGCTTTGTAGACAGTAACATTACCGTCAGCGTCAGTCTTCTTCTTAAAGATCCATTTATTCTCAATTGCTTGCCGATCAACGGGCAAGTCAACCAAAGTCCACACTTTGTTCTCATACATGCATCCCATCTCAGATTTCATGGCTTCAAGCCATTTTGCGGAATTTGGGCTCACCATCGCTTCTTCATAGTTCGTAGGTTCATCATGATCTAGTAGCATGACTTCCAGAACAGGATTACCGTACCACTCTGGTGCGGATCATACTCCGGTTGATCTACGAAGATCAGTAGCAAATTGATCTGTCGTTTCATGATCATCATCATTAACTTCCTCACTAGTTGGTGTAGGTGTCACAGAAACCGATTTCTGTGATGTACTACTTTCCAATAAGGGAGCAGGTACAGTTACCTCATCAAGTTCTACTTTCCTCCCACTCACTTCTTTCGAGAGAAACTCCTTCTCTATAAAGGATCCATTCTTGGCAACGAATGTCTTGCCTTCGGATCTATGATAGAAGGTGTACCCAACAGTCTCCTTTGGGTATCCTATGAAGACACATTTCTCCAATTTGGGTTCGAGCTTATAGGATTGAAGCTTTTTCACATAAGCATCGCAGCCCCAAACTTTCAGAAACGACAACTTTGGTTTCTTGCCAAACCATAGTTCACAAGGCGTCGTCTCGACGGATTTCGATGGTGCCCTATTTAACGTGAATGCGATCGTCTCTAAAGCATAACCCCAAAACGATAGCCGTAAATCAGTAAGAGACATCATAGATCGCACCATATCTAGTAAAGTACGATTACGACGTTCGGACACACCATTATGCTGTGGTGTTCCGGGTTGCGTCAGTTGCGAAACTATTACGCATTGTTTCAAATGTAGACCAAACTCGTAACTCAAATATTCTCCTCCACGATCACATCATAGAAACTTTATTTTCTTGTTACGATGATTTTCAAATTCACTCTGAAATTCTTTGAACTTTTCAAATGTTTCAGACTTATGCTTCATTAAATAGATATACCCATATCTGCTTAAATCATCCATGAAGGTGAGAAAATAACGATATCCGCCACGAGCCTCAACATTCATTGGACCACATACATCTGTATGTATGATTTCCAACAAATTTGTTGCTCTCTCCATAGTACCAGAGAACGGTGTTTTAGTCATCTTGCCCATGAGGCATGGTTCGCAAGTACCAAGTGATTCATAATCAAGTGGTTCCAAAATTCCATCAGTATGTAATTTCTTCATGCGCTTTATACCGATATGACCTAAACGGCAGTGCCACAAATAAGTTGCACTATCATTATCAACTCTGCATCTTTTGGCTTCAACATTATGAATATGTGTATCTCTACTATCGAGATTCATCAAAAATAGACCACTCTTCAAGGGTGCATGACCATAAAAGATATTACTCATATAAATAGAACAACCATTATTCTCTGATTTAAATGAATAACCGCCTCACATCAAACAAGATCCAGATATAATGTTCATGCTCAACAGTGGCACCAAATAACAATTATTTAGGTCTAATACTAATCCCGAAGGTAGATGTAGAGGTAGCGTGCCGACCGTGATCACATCGACTTTGGAACCGTTTCCCATGCGCATCGTCACCTCGTCCTTTGGCAGTGTTTGCTTAATCCGTAGTCCCTGTTTCGAGTTGCAAATATTAGCAACAGAACCAGTATCAAATACCCAGGTGCTACTGCGAGCTCTAGTATGGTACACATCAATGACATGTATATCACATATACCTTTGTTCACCTTGCCATCCTTCTTATCCGCCAAATACTTGGGGCAGTTCCGCTTCCAGTGACCAGTTTGCTTGCAGTAGAAGCACTCAGTTTCAGGCTTAGGTCCAGACTTGGGTTTCTTCTCCTGAGAAGCAACTTGCTTGCTGTTCTTCTTGAAGTTCCCCTTCTTCTTCTTCCCTTTACCCTTTTTCTTGAAACTAGTGGTCTTGTTGACCATCAACACTTGATGCTCCTTCTTGATTTCTACCTCCGCAGCCTTTAGCATTGCGAAGAGCTCGGGAATTGTCTTATTCATCCCTTGCATATTATAGTTCATCATGAAACTCTTGTAGCTTGGTGGCAGTGATTGAAGAAATCTGTCAATCACACTATCAACCGGAAGATTAAATCCCAGCTGAGTCAAGTGATTATCGTACCCAGACATTCTGAGTATATGTTCACTGACAAAACTATTTTCCTCCATCTTGCAGCTGTAGAACTTATTGGAGACTTCATATCTCTCAATTTGGGAATTTGCTTGAAATATTAACTTCAACTCCTGGAACATCTCATATGCTCCATGAAATTCAAAACGTCGTTGAAGTCCCGGTTCTAGGCCTGGCACTTAGCGGTGCTTCTAGGACATAATTCTTCTGTGCAGCAATGAGGATAATCCTCAAGTTACGAACCCAGTCCGTGTAATTGCTACCATCATCTTTCAACTTTGCTTTCTCAAGGAACGCATTAAAATTCAACGGAACAACAGCACGGGCCATCTATCTACAATCAAACATAGACAAGCAAGATACTATCAGGTACTAAGTTCATGATAAATTTAAGTTCAATTAATCATATTACTTAAGAACTACCACTTAGAAAGACATCCCTCTAATCCTCTAAGTGATCACGTGATCCAAATCAACTAAACCATAATCGATCATCACGTGAAATGGAGTAGCTTTCAATGGTAAACATCACTATGTTGATCATATCTACCATATGATTCACGCTCGACCTTTCGGTCTTAGTGTTCCGAGGCCATATCTGCCTATGCTAGGCTCGTCAAGTTTAACCTGAGTATTCTGCGTGTGCAAAACTGGCTTGCACCCATTGTAGATGGACGTAGGGCTTATCACACCCGATCATCACATGGTGTCTGGGCACGACGAACTTTGGCAACGGTGCATACTCAGGGAGAACACTTTTATCTTGAAATTTAGTGAGAGATCATCTTATAATGCTACCATCAATCAAAGCAAGATAAGATGCATAAAAGATAAACATCACATGCAATCAATATAAGTGATATGATATGGCCATCATCATCTTCTGCTTGTGATCTCCATCTCCGAAGCACCGTCATGATCACCATCGTCACCGGCGCGACACCTTGATCTCCATCGTAGCACCGTTGTCATCTCGCCAATCTTATGCTTCCACAACTATCGCTACCGCTTAGTGATAAAGTAAAGCATTACAAGGCGATTGCATTGCATACAATAAAGCGACAACCATATGGCTCCTAACAGTTGCCGATAACTCGGTTACAAAACATGATCATCTCATACAATAAAATTTAGCATCATGTCTTGACCATATCACATCACAACATGCCCTACAAAAACAAGTTAGACGTCCTCTACTTTGTTGTTGCAAGTTTTACGTGGCTGCTACGGGCTTAGCAAGAACCATTCTTACCTACGCATCAAAACCACAATGATAGTTTGTCAAGTTGGTGCTGTTTTAACCTTCGCAAGGACCGGGCGTAGCCACACTCGGTTCAACTAAAGTTGGATAAACTAACACCCTCCAACCACCTATGTGCAAAGCATGTCTGTAGAACCAGTCTCGCGTAAGCGTACGCGTAATGTCCAACAATACCGTCGAACAAAAGTATGACATGCTGGTAAGCAGTATGACTTCTTTCGCCCACAACTCACTTGTGTTCTACTCGTGCATATAACATCAACGCATAAAACCAGGCTCAGATGTCACTGTTGGGGAACGTAGTAATTTCAGAAAAATTCCTACGCACACGCAAGATCATGGTGATGCATAACAACGGGAGTGTTGTCCACGTACCCTCGTAGACCGAAAGCGAAAGTGTTAGCACAACACGGTTGATGTAGTCATACATCTTCACAATCCGACCGATCAAGTACCGAACGTACGGCAACTCCGAGTTTAGCACACGTTCAGCCCGATGACGTCCCTCGAATTCCGATCCAACCGAGTGTTGAGGGAGAGTTTCATCAGCACGACTGCGTGGTGACGATGTTGATGTTCTACTGATGCAGGGCTTCGCCTAAGCACCGCTACAGTATTATCGAGGTGGACTATGGTGTAGGGGGGCACCGCACACGGCTAAGAGATCAATGATCAATTGTTGTGTCTCTAGGGTGCCCCCCTACCCCCGTATATAAAGGAGCAAGGGGGATGTGGCCGGCCAAGGGAGAGGGCGCGCCACGAGGAGTCCTACTCCCACTGGGAGTAGGACTCGCACCCTTTCCTAGTTGGATTAGGACTTGAGGGGGAAGTAGTGGAGGAGAAGGAAGGAAGGGGGCGCCGCGCCCCTCACCTTGTCCTATTCGGACTAGGGGGGAGGGGCGCGCGACCAGCCCTTGCCTCCTCTCCTCTCTTCCACCTAGGCTCACTAAGGCCCATTTGATTCCCGGGGGGGTTCCGGTAACCTCCCAGTACTCCGATAAAATCCCGATTTTACCCGGAACACTTCCGATATCCAAACATAGGCTTCAAATATATCAATCTTCATGTCTCGACCATTTCGAGACTCCTCATCATGTCCGTGATCACATATGGGACTCTGAACAACCTTCGGTACATCAAAACTATAGACTCATAATATAACTGTCATCGTAACGTTAAGCGTGCGGACCCTACGGGTTCGAGAACTATGTAGACATGACCGAGACACGTCTCCAGTCAATAACCAATAGCGGAATCTGGATGCTCATATTGGCTCCTACATATTCTACAAAGATCTTTATCGGTCAGACCGCATAACAACATACGTTCTTCCCTTTGTCATCGCTATGTTATTTGCCCGAGATTCGATCGTCGGTATCTCAATACCTAATTCAATCTCGTTACCGGAAAGTCTCTTTACTCATTTCGTAATACATCATCCCGTAACTAATTCATTAGTTGCAATGCTTGCAAGGCTTAAGTGATGTGCATTACCGAGAGGGCCCAGAGATACCTCTCCGACAATCGGAGTGACAAATCCTAATCTCGAAATACGCCAACCCAACAAGTACCTTCGGAGACACCTGTAGAGCACCTTTATAATCACACAGTTACGTTGTGACGTTTGGTAGCACACAAAGTGTTCCTCCGGTAAATGGGAGTTGCATAATCTCATAGTCATAAGAACATGTATAAGTCATGAAGAAAGCAATAGCAACATACTAAACGATCGTGTGCTAAGCTAACCGAATGGGTCATGTCAATCACATCATTCTCCTAATGATGTGATCCCATCAATCAAATGACAACTCATGTCTATGGTTAGGAAACTTAACCATCTTTGATCAACGAGCTAGTCAAGTAGAGGCATACTAGTGACACACTGTTTGTCTATGTATTCACACATTTATTATGTTTCCGGTTAATACAATTCTAGCATGAATGATAAACATTTATCATGATATAAGGAAATAAATAATAACTTTATTATTGCCTCTAGGGCATATTTCCTTCAAAGGTTGCTTATCCTTTTTTTCTTGACGAGAGACTTCATATAGGAGAAGATGGTCGTCGGAGAGCCACCAGGGGGCCCACGAGGTAGGGGGGCGCGCCCGCCCCCCACCCTCATGGAAAGGGTGTGGGCCTCCTGGTCTTCATCTTTGGCGAGGATTTTTCATTATTTATTTTAAGGTATTCCGTGGAGTTTCAGGACTTTTGGAGTTGTGCATAATAGGTCTCTAATATTTGCTCCTTTTCCAGCCCAGAATTCCAGCTGCCGGCATTCTCCCTCATTTATGTATACCTTATAAAATAAGAGAGAATAGCCATAAGTATTGTGACATAATGTGAAATAACATCCCATAATGCAATAAATATCGATATGAAAGCTTGATGTAAAATGGACGTATCAATACTTCACTCTTAACATTTTGGCGAGGACAAGTGCAAACAACTTCCATATCTTGCACCAGTTCAAGGAGTCACAAACCCTCTTGTTGGTAAGACAAGGGACAAGGTAACCTAATGTTTTCTTGTGTATACATCACTCTATGTCTATGGATATCCTCATTTGTTCCTTGTGGGACTAACCCGTGTAGGTATTGAAAGTGCAACTCACTCCAAAGGATTGCTCCAAATGATCTACATCAACATTGAGCATCTACATCTTCAACACCTACATGAAGTCATCATCGACAAAACCCAAGGTTAGTTTATCCTTCTTAGGGGGGATATCACATCTAGGGTGAGCTTTACTCTAACCAATTGAGCTAAAGCAACTCTAATGGTGTGAACACAACAATGCTTTTTGTAAAAGTGGTAACCCCACTTGTTCTTAAACGATGAGTATGACCTATGATCAAATGTTCTCATTTGACTCCTAAGTCAATATACTCATATATAGATGACCTAGTCATCACCAAACTACTTGATAGATGCTAGAGTGTTTGTGCATGCTTTGTCACATATTTCATTTGCCATTTTATTGTGTGAGCAAGTTGGTTGCATGTTTTACTCATTCGAGGAAATCCATTTGTTGTTTTGATTGTTTGGCTCTTTCTGTTTTGCCAAATGGATGGACAAGAATGCCTAAGACCTCCCTCTAGCTATCTATGATTTTCTCGTCTCAAACTCTATTCATGCTACATCACAAATTTCAAACAAGTCAGATTCGAATCACTCTGTGTGAGGAGCACTCGGAGTTCCCGATTCGTCATAGACTTAAACTTCCAAAACCTCTTTGTGTATCTCGGTCTGACTGATTCATCCTTTTCGGTCCTACTGAGTCACTAAGTTGATCTATGGTTTTCAATCTCGGTGCAACCGATTAGAACCTTTCGGTCACACCGAGTTGCAGTAACTGCCTGCAGTTTTGCATCTCGGTGCCACCGAGTTGTTACACTCGGTCACACCGACAAGATCAGGTTATATATACCGACGGTCCAAAATTTGAAAAAATTTCTGAACCTCTTCACCCGCGCATAACCTACACTGCCTCCTTGGGTCTCCGGATCGTCCTCTCGTTGCCCGCCGCTGGTCTCCGCCGCCGTCAACGGAAATCTTCACCGCCGTTGCCGCCGTAGGAAGTTCATCACTGAACAAGGGTACGAACTTGATCATTGTGATAATCCTTAACTCCGATTCTTAGCACATTGCTTTGCCATGATTCTTGCAACGATTGAAATCGTCCTGTCCAGCGAAAACATTCCGTAGATTAGTTTTGATTTGAAAATTTAGGGTTAGGTCTCCGCCGAATTCATCTCGGACCGACCGAGTTGTAGGAATCGGTCTCATCGATTTTGGCTTAAGCCAGAGCGCACGCATTTTCGGTTTGACCGAAAATTGCAAATCGGTGTGACCGAGTTCAATTCTCTGTGAAACCCTAGCAGTCTCGGTGCCACCGAACTGTGACTCGGTCTGACCGAGTTCACTAGTTTAGGTTCCAAAAACTGCTTCAGTATCACCAAGTTTACAAATCGGTAGATCCGAAATGGTTTCTGTGAAGAACTAAAACTAAGTTTTTAAGTCATCCTTTTTGCAAAACTCCTGTACTTTGTGATGCTCTTCTACTCTACCTCATTTATAATCTATTCACAGGGTCTGCTGACAGTTTTCCTGCATGATGTCTGACCAAAGTGATAGCAAGAACAAGTCTGAGGAGAAGGTTCAACTGAGTGAGGGCACTAGTCTCTCCAGTTCATCTGATGATGGCAGCAGGAGCACACCAAGTAACTTGCCAAAGGCAGCCACCAGAACAAGAAAGAAGAAGACCTTAGATTCAAAGGATGAGGATTATGTGGTTGTTGAGGAAGAAGTCAGCTCCAAGAAAAAGGTGATGAAAAAGGAGTATGGCTCAGCTGCTACAGTCAAGCCAGGAACGCATAAGAAGGCACCAGCAAAGAGAGTCCCCATGTCTAAGACCAGAGCATCCACTGCTGAAACCTCCAAGCCATCTGAAGAGGTAGTTGGAGAAGGAAAGAAAGGGAAGGAAAGGGTCAAGAAGACCACTACCAGAGTGCTTGGCAGATCATCAATTATGAGAGATGATGATGAAGAGGAAGAGGATGCTGCACCGGCACCTAAATCTCAAAAGCTCATGGGAGATGCAATCAGATCAGGGGCTGCTCCATCTAAGCCGAAATCTGCTCCCAAGGCAGCTACTCCAGCTCAGAAGCCCAAGAGAAGCACTAGAAACATTTCTGCTGAGGAAAAGAACAAGGCCCCAGTGCCTAAAGCTGCTGAATAAGATGAAACTCAACTGCTAAGGAAGCTGAAACCCAAGATCCCTGAACACAATGGTGCACATCCAGTTGCAGAAAACATGAAAATCAGGAAGGATGCAGGATTGAGACTATGTAGAGAGTCTGATCCATATGCTATCAGGAGAAGAACTGATGTGGACTACAGGTTTCACACTAAGGCACAACATGACTTCTATGAGATAGTGTTTCTTGACAAAAGCCCATTGTGTGTGATATGAGATGGGAAGACTGGGAGTACATCCAGAATAATGAAGATCACTATCCTGGAGTGTATGAAAGTTTTAAGGCATGTGGAGTTGATGAATTTGTTGCCCAGAAGCTCACCAAGTGTAA